>NC_084634.1:849859-867359 GCF_033978795.1 Nerophis ophidion | reverse complement strand
TAATTTGTATACATAATATCTAGTATTATTAATATATATTTATAATATTAATATGTATATTTTATATTTATTATTATTAATATGTCTCTCTGCACTGCTTGTGTGTAACTATACAAGACATTATTGTGTGAATGTTTATAATGTCACAACACCAACATTCATCTATTTATTATTATTATTATTATTATCATTATAAAATGTTGGATCGCTCTCCCTTCCACATTTTCCAGCCGATTCAAAGCATTCCACCTCCAACACATTTCTCTCATCCTGGACATCCAAACTACTATTTTACCAAATTCAAAAACAATTCCCACATTTTATTGTGTTCTTTTATTAGATTTGTATTTGTTTTTATGGATTAATTTCTCTGGTTGGTGTTTGTGATATGTACAGTTGATGTTTGTGATATGTACAGTTGATGTTTGTGTTATGTACAGTTGATGTTTGTGATATGTACAGTTGATGTTTATGTTATGTACAGTTGATGTTTGTGATATGTACAGTTGATGTTTGTGATATGTACAGTTGATGTTTGTGATATGTACAGTTGATGTTTGTGATATGTACAGTTGATGTTTGTGTTATGTACAGTTGATGTTTGTGATATGTACAGTTGATGTTTGTGATATGTACAGTTGATGTTTATGATATGTACAGTTGATGTTTGTGATATGTACAGTTGATGTTTGTGATATGTACAGTTGATGTTTGTGTTATGTACAGTTGATGTTTGTGATATGTACAGTTGATGTTTGTGATATGTACAGTTGATGTTTGTGATATGTACAGTTGATGGTTGTGATATGTACAATTGATGTTTATGTTATGTACAGTTGATGTTTGTGATATGTACAGTTGATGTTTGTGATATGTACAGTTGATGTTTGTGATATGTACAGTTGATGTTTGTGTTATGTACAGTTGATGTTTGTGATATGTACAGTTGATGTTTGTGATATGTACAGTTGATGTTTATGATATGTACAGTTGATGTTTGTGATATGTACAGTTGATGTTTGTGATATGTACAGTTGATGTTTGTGATATGTACAGTTGATGGTTGTGATATGTACAATTGATGTTTATGTTATGTACAGTTGATGTTTGTGATATGTACAGTTGATGTTTGTGATATGTACAGTTGATGTTTGTGTTATGTACAGTTGATGTTTGTGATATGTACAGTTGATGTTTGTGATATGTACAGTTGATGTTTATGATATGTACAGTTGATGTTTGTGATATGTACAGTTGATGTTTGTGATATGTACAGTTGATGTTTGTGATATGTACAGTTGATGTTTGTGATATGTACAGTTGATGTTTGTGATATGTACAGTTGATGTTTATGATATGTACAGTTGATGTTTGTGATATGTACAGTTGATGTTTGTGATATGTACAGTTGATGTTTGTGATATGTACAGTTGATGTTTGTGATATGTACAGTTGATGTTTGTGTTATGTACAGTTGATGTTTGTGATATGTACAGTTGATGTTTGTGATATGTACAGTTGATGTTTGTGATATGTACAGTTGATGTTTGTGATATGTACAGTTGATGGTTGTGATATGTACAATTGATGTTTATGTTATGTACAGTTGATGTTTGTGATATGTACAGTTGATGTTTGTGATATGTACAGTTGATGTTTGTGATATGTACAGTTGATGTTTGTGTTATGTACAGTTGATGTTTGTGATATGTACAGTTGATGTTTGTGATATGTACAGTTGATGTTTATGATATGTACAGTTGATGTTTGTGATATGTACAGTTGATGTTTGTGATATGTACAGTTGATGTTTGTGATATGTACAGTTGATGTTTGTGATATGTACAGTTGATGTTTGTGATATGTACAGTTGATGTTTATGATATGTACAGTTGATGTTTGTGATATGTACAGTTGATGTTTGTGATATGTACAGTTGATGTTTGTGATATGTACAGTTGATGTTTGTGATATGTACAGTTGATGTTTGTGTTATGTACAGTTGATGTTTGTGATATGTACAGTTGATGTTTGTGATATGTACAGTTGATGTTTATGATATGTACAGTTGATGTTTGTGATATGTACAGTTGATGTTTGTGATATGTACAGTTGATGTTTGTGATATGTACAGTTGATGGTTGTGATATGTACAATTGATGTTTATGTTATGTACAGTTGATGTTTGTGATATGTACAGTTGATGTTTGTGATATGTACAGTTGATGTTTGTGATATGTACAGTTGATGTTTGTGTTATGTACAGTTGATGTTTGTGATATGTACAGTTGATGTTTGTGATATGTACAGTTGATGTTTATGATATGTACAGTTGATGTTTGTGATATGTACAGTTGATGTTTGTGATATGTACAGTTGATGTTTGTGATATGTACAGTTGATGGTTGTGATATGTACAATTGATGTTTATGTTATGTACAGTTGATGTTTGTGATATGTACAGTTGATGTTTGTGATATGTACAGTTGATGTTTGTGATATGTACAGTTGATGTTTGTGTTATGTACAGTTGATGTTTGTGATATGTACAGTTGATGTTTGTGATATGTACAGTTGATGTTTATGATATGTACAGTTGATGTTTGTGATATGTACAGTTGATGTTTGTGATATGTACAGTTGATGTTTGTGATATGTACAGTTGATGTTTGTGATATGTACAGTTGATGTTTGTGATATGTACAGTTGATGTTTATGATATGTACAGTTGATGTTTGTGATATGTACAGTTGATGTTTGTGATATGTACAGTTGATGTTTGTGATATGTACAGTTGATGTTTGTGATATGTACAGTTGATGGTTGTGATATGTACAGTTGATGTTTGTGATATGTACAGTTGATGTTTGTGTTATGTACAGTTGATGTTTGTGATATGTACAGTTGATGTTTGTGATATGTACAGTTGATGTTTGTGTTATGTACAGTTGATGTTTGTGATATGTACAGTTGATGTTTGTGATATGTACAGTTGATGTTTGTGTTATGTACAGTTGATGTTTGTGATATGTACAGTTGATGGTTGATGTTTATGATATGTACAGTTGATGTTTGTGATATGTACAGTTGATGGTTGTGATATGTACAGTTGATGTTTGTGATATGTACAGTTGATGGTTGATGTTTATGATATGTACAGTTGATGTTTGTGATATGTACAGTTGATGTTTGTGATATGTACAGTTGATGTTTGTGATATGTACAGTTGATGTTTGTGATATGTACAGTTGATGTTTATGATATGTACAGTTGATGTTTGTGATATGTACAGTTGATGTTTGTGTTATGTACAGTTGATGGTTGTGATATGTACAGTTGATGTTTGTGTTATGTACAGTTGATGGTTGTGATATGTACAGTTGATGTTTATGATATGTACAGTTGATGGTTGTGATATGTACAGTTGATGTTTATGATATGTACAGTTGATGTTTGTGATATGTACAGTTGATGGTTGATGTTTATGATATGTACAGTTGATGTTTGTGATATGTACAGTTGATGTTTGTGATATGTACAGTTGATGTTTGTGATATGTACAGTTGATGTTTGTGATATGTACAGTTGATGTTTATGATATGTACAGTTGATGTTTGTGATATGTACAGTTGATGTTTGTGTTATGTACAGTTGATGGTTGTGATATGTACAGTTGATGTTTGTGTTATGTACAGTTGATGGTTGTGATATGTACAGTTGATGTTTATGATATGTACAGTTGATGGTTGTGATATGTACAGTTGATGTTTGTGTTATGTACAGTTGATGGTTGTGATATGTACAGTTGATGTTTGTGTTATGTACAGTTGATGGTTGTGATATGTACAGTTGATGTTTGTGATATGTACAGTTGATGTTTGTGATATGTACAGTTGATGTTTGTGATATGTACAGTTGATGTTTGTGATATGTACAGTTGATGTTTATGATATGTACAGTTGATGTTTGTGATATGTACAGTTGATGTTTGTGATATGTACAGTTGATGTTTATGTTATGTACAGTTGATGTTTGTGATATGTACAGTTGATGTTTGTGATATGTACAGTTGATGTTTGTGATATGTACAGTTGATGTTTGTGATATGTACAGTTGATGTTTGTGTTATGTACAGTTGATGTTTGTGATATGTACAGTTGATGGTTGATGTTTATGATATGTACAGTTGATGTTTGTGATATGTACAGTTGATGGTTGTGATATGTACAGTTGATGTTTGTGATATGTACAGTTGATGGTTGATGTTTATGATATGTACAGTTGATGTTTGTGATATGTACAGTTGATGTTTGTGATATGTACAGTTGATGTTTGTGATATGTACAGTTGATGTTTGTGATATGTACAGTTGATGTTTATGATATGTACAGTTGATGTTTGTGATATGTACAGTTGATGTTTGTGTTATGTACAGTTGATGGTTGTGATATGTAC
Source organism: Nerophis ophidion (assembly GCF_033978795.1). Classification (NCBI taxonomy): domain Eukaryota; kingdom Metazoa; phylum Chordata; class Actinopteri; order Syngnathiformes; family Syngnathidae; genus Nerophis; species Nerophis ophidion. The sequence goes on along the minus strand of NC_084634.1, from coordinate 862,904 downwards.
AGTTGATGTTTGTGTTATGTACAGTTGATGGTTGTGATATGTACAGTTGATGTTTATGATATGTACAGTTGATGGTTGTGATATGTACAGTTGATGTTTGTGTTATGTACAGTTGATGGTTGTGATATGTACAGTTGATGTTTGTGTTATGTACAGTTGATGGTTGTGATATGTACAGTTGATGTTTGTGATATGTACAGTTGATGTTTATGATATGTACAGTTGATGTTTGTGATATGTACAGTTGATGTTTGTGATATGTACAGTTGATGTTTGTGATATGTACAGTTGATGTTTGTGATATGTACAGTTGATGTTTATGATATGTACAGTTGATGTTTGTGATATGTACAGTTGATGTTTGTGATATGTACAGTTGATGTTTGTGATATGTACAGTTGATGTTTGTGATATGTACAGTTGATGTTTGTGATATGTACAGTTGATGTTAATGATTTGTACAGTTGATGTTTATGATATGTACAGTTGATGTTTATGATATGTACAGTTGATGTTTGTGATATGTACAGTTGATGTTTGTGATATGTACAGTTGATGTTTATGATATGTACAGTTGAAGGTTCCACACATTTTAATATCGGCCTCCTGTTTGTTCTACTTTTGTTTAGCAGTTTTCCATCCATGAATGTTTGATACTTTTATGTCCTGAATTGTTTTTGAGTGCCGTTAAAATGCTTTTTACGCTGGAAAGTGTTTGATGTGGCGGAACAATCCAGAAGCAGCGATGTCATCGTCACAGCTAGAAAATATGATATTTTTTATATAATGGAAGGTTTCACAATGAAAATAACACAAATACAATTATAGACAATATTTCCCAGCAATAGGATCTTATTTGTGTAAATGTACATGATTTGATGAGTATTGTATTTTAGTTAAACAAATATACATATATATTTATACATATTTCATAACAAACCATTTAAAAAGTAAGTATGTAACAATGTCATTATATAGTCATAATAAAACCTTCAGAATATTGATTGGACTTACTTGATATCTTACTTGATATTTTTATTACATTAAATAACTAAGTGAATATTTTTAAAACGAAATGTTTTATTTTTTATGTGGGTTTTATGTTTGTTTTATGCCTTTTTGTCCAGAAGACTTTGATTTTTTTTAGATATGGGAAACACACAAAATATACATTATTTGACCTCCTAAAAAAATGTGGAGCCTCAATAATTCATAAAACTATTAATTTTAATTAGTTATTATTTTTTTTGAGCAATTACAGGTTGTTGTTTTTTGCACAGATTTATTTGTAAATTGGAAATTTTTTTTATGTGGGTTTTTGTTTGTTTTAGGCCCTTTTTGTTGAAGAGAAAAACGTTTTTTTAAATGGCAAAGACACCAAATATGCGTCATTCTTCCCCACTTTTTAAAAAAGAAATTAAAGTAGAATTATGTTTTTCAATGAAAAGGAGACAAATGCAATTATAGACAATATTTCCATATATTTCCCACTAATAGGAGTATATTTGTGTAAATGTACATTATTCTGATGACTATTATATATATATATACACACACACACACACACACACACACACACACACACACACACACACACTATAAAAGTTGTATTTTTTATTTGGGTTTTTTGTTTTTTTTATGCATTTTTGTCAAGAAAACTTTGGCGGGTTTTTATTTTCCATAGAAAACAGACAAACTTTACATTATTTGACCCCCTGAAAAAATGTTCAAAGTGGAAGTGGATTCTCAATCATTCATAAAACTATTGATTATTATTTTTGGGAGAAATTACACGTTTTTTTTCTGCATATCTATTTGTAAATTATGTTTTTTTTATGTGGGTTTTTGTTTGTTTTAGGCACTTTTTGTTGAAGAAAAAAAAGTTTTTTGAAATGGCACAGACAGAAAATATGCGTTATTTCTTCCCCTTTTTGAAAACAATTCAAAATGGAATTAAGTCTGACAATGAAAAGCAGACAAATAGGATTATAGACAACAATTCCAACCAATAGGATCATATTTGTGTAAATGTACATTAGCTATGATTTCTTGTAAGAAGAAATAAATAAATGTATATAAATAAAAGAGTTTGATGGTAATGATGTCATGCATAATAAAACCTTCGGAATATTGATGTTAAAAGCCTTATTTATGACATTATGCTGCTTTAAGATAATCATTTTTAAAAAAAGTAGTTGTGTTGCGACGGCGGGGTCACGTGACGTAGACTCACCCTGGAGGCGTGCGCGTGGGCCAGGCAGCAGAGCAGCAGTGACGTCATCAGGTGACAACAGGTGAGCAGAGACAACATGGTGCTGCCCACACCTGCGCTAATTGTTGGTCGAACTTCCTGACGTCACTCGTCACATGATCTCCCCACGCCTGTCTACGCCGTATGTGTGTGAGAGTGTGTGTGAGAGTGTGTGTGAGAGTGTGTGTGTGAGTGTGTGTGTGTGAGAGTGTGTGTGAGAGTGTGTGAGAGTGTGTGTGTGTGTGTGTGTGTTCATGTCCGTGTTGACTTTCCAGGCGGAGGCTGCCGGACACGCGCTTTTAAAAGAGCGCGGCGGTGATTGACGTGTCACTCTGGCCAATGGCGTCAAAGCCCCGCCCACACCCCGACGCGAGACCATGGAGAGGACTTCTTGTGGGCGTGGTCTTCGTCACTACTGCCTTATTGGCTGAAAGAAATATCATCATTATTTATTATATCTTATTTATTAGTCATAATTCATTGTCATGGTAACATGTTTATTTATTATATTTTATTTATTAGTCATAATTCATTGTCATGGTAACATGTTTATTTATTATATTTTATTTATTAGTCATAATTCAGTGTCATGTAAACATGTTTATTATTTATTATATTTTATTTATTAGTCATAATTCAGTGTCATGTAAACATGTTTATTATTTATTATATTTTATTTATTAGTCATAATTCATTGTCATGGTAACATTATTTATTATATCTTATTTATTAGTCATAATTCAGTGTCATGTAAACATATTTATTATTTATTATATTTTATTTATTAGTCATAATTCAGTGTCATGTAAACATGTTTATTATTTATTATATTTTATTTATTAGTCATAATTCAGTGTCATGTAAACATGTTTATTATTTATTATATTTTATTTATTAGTCATAATTCAGTGTCATGTAAACATGTTTATTATTTATTATATGTTATTTACTAGTCATAATTCATTGTCATGTAAACATGTTTATTTATTATGTTTTACTTATTAGTCATAATTCATTGTCATGTAAAAATTATTTATTAATAATTATATTGGATTTATTTGTCATAATTCATTGTCATATAAACCTGCTGTTTATTTATTATCATATTTTTTTATTCATAATTAATTGTCATGTAAACTTGTTGTTTATTATTTATTATAATTTATTTATAAGTCATAATTAATTGTCATGTTTATTTATTAGTCATAATTAATAGTCATGTTAACTTGTTTTTTATTATTTATTATAATTTATTTATTAGTCATAATTAATTGTCATGTAAACATGTTTTTAATTATTTATTATACTTTATTAATTTGTCATAATTCATTGTCATGTAAACATTATTATTTACTATATTTTATTTATTGGTCATAGTGAATTGTCATGTAAATATTATTATTTATTATATTTTATTTATTATTTATAATGAATTTTCATGTAAATATTTATTATACTTTATTTACTAGTCATAATTCATTGTCATGTAAACATTATTATTTATTAATTATTATATTTTATGTATTAGTCATAATTCATGATCATGTAAACATTATTTATTATTTATTTAATTGTATTTATTTGTCATAATTTATCGTCATGTAAACATTATTATTTGTTATATTTTATTTATTAGTCATAATGCATTATCATGTAAACATTATTATTTATTTGATTGTATTTATTAGTCATAATTCATTGTCATGTAAACATTATTTATTAATTATTATATTGGATTTATTAGTCATAATTCATTGTCATATAAACCTGTTGTTTATTTATTATATTATTTTATTAGTCATAATTCATCGTCATGTAAACTTGTTTATTATCTATTACATTTTATTTATTTTTCATAATGAATTGTCATATATACTCGTTGTTTATTATTTATTACATTATATTTATTTGTCATAATTAATTGTCATGTAAACTTGTTTTTTTATTATTCATTATATTTTATTTATTAGTCATAATTGATTGTCATGTAAACTTGTTGTTTGTTATTTATTATAATGTATTTATTAATCATAATTCATCGTCATGTAAACATGTTTATTTATTATTTATTATATTTTATTTATTAGTCATAATTCATTGTCATGTAAACAGGGAGACATTTGGATATTTACATTTTGAATAAAGTTGATATCTTTTGAACCTTCTTATCCCATAAGGATCATATTTAGATTATATTTTTGAAAAGTTGTATTTCTGCAGAAGCGCTGGGAGTAAATATTTACATCAACTTGTGTCCCGGACATTGCTGATAAGGGAATAAAAAGAATACATGAAAGTAAAGAGAGGGAGGACTATAAGCCGCTACTTTTTCCCTACACTTTGAACCTTGCGGCTTTTAAGGCGGTGCAGACAGTTGACAGAAATACACTGAAAATGTTTCTCTTAAATGTTCTGTGGCGCCATCTTTTGGACGAGTTTGCTGCAGTGCTCTTCCATTTCGTGCCTTCAGTCGGAAGTAGAAGTGTTGTCCAGTCCTCCAGTCGTCCATGACAACCACCCTTGGGTTCTTCCTTCATCACTCCGAGCGACATTTGCAAGTTTTACAACGCAACTAAAACAATTGAAATTCACAAAATGTGTGATGTCTGTTTTCATGCATTTTTGTACATGCTATCGCAATGTACTGATGCTAGTGTCCTTAGCATTAGCTAACATGCTAACACATTTACTACTATCTGTGTTAGTATTATTAACTTACAATATTTTTGTATTCTTTTAGTTTGACAAATTCCTCAGTAAATTCGCCAAAAGGTCAGCATGGAGTTATTGAGTCTGTTTAGCTGATTGGAGAGCTAGCTCGCGCAGCTAGCGGGTCCATGACCATGACTGACGTTTTGTCCGATCGGCCGTTTTACTACACAGCAGTTGTAAACATTTGAAGTGAGTAAATTAGCATTTACAGAATCTTACTTTGTAAATAAGTCATTTCACGACGTGCATACCTGCGACTTATAGTCAGGTGCGGCTTATATGTGGACAATGTTCCAGCTATCCATTTTCTACCACTTGTTCCCTTCGGTTGGCGGGGGGTGCTGGAGCCTATCCCAGCTACAATCGAGCGGAAGGCTTTGTACACCCTGGTCAAGTATGGAAAACATTTTTTTTCTCTAAAATCTAGCGTGTGCGGCTTATATAGTCCGGAAAATACGGAATATCGCAATAAACTTCGTACTTTGCGACAACTTGCGACAAGGACACTGGCAACTTTTTTGGGGATTATTTTGCAGTTGTACTCGATAAAAAAAGACTGAGTCATCAACCGGTCGGAGTCTTATGAACGGGTTTGTTACCCGTTTGCCGGTAAAGATAACGGATTTGAATTCGATTTGAAAACTGCGTACTGTCTCTCCTTCAAGCCTCCAGCAGAGCTCCAGGGTTCTGTGGGATCTGGTTCCTGGTACCTGGTACCTGCTGGTTCACTGTTGCCACCACCGTCCCTAAGATCTTCCTTCAACGCTCGCTACTTCTCCGGCTTTTGTGATGCCCCTTTCTTTCCGGGCTCCTAACCGCCATGAGAAACTGTTCCAATGACCATGTTTTATGTCAACAGCTTCCTGAATGCTGGGACCGAGAAGAAAAGAAGAACGTGAGTGTTGAGTCCAGGTGTCCTAATTCAGTTGAAGTGGTCCTCAGAAAGGCGGCTTTTGAAGAGCTGAAAAGGGCCAACCGGTCACCCTGGAGCCCCCAACCTTCCAGCAGTCCCCCGCTCTCAGTCTTTGTCCCTAAAGATCTTTTCCAATGGTTGGCCATGACAGCCCCGCAGCTGGCGGAGAGCCTCGTAATTAGAGATATTAGGCTGCTGGAATTGGCACAATTAGGGTCAGAATCAAGGATTTCTATCGGAGGAGGAGAACCTACTCGGGGGCAGGGTGACCGTCTGGCCAGGGGGGCAGCTTGGGGGTTCTTTGATCATCTCAAGACAGCGTTATCATTCGTCGGACGGTTCAGAATCCTCGGTCGAGGGGTGCGCAGACCCGACTCGGTCCAAGCAAGACCCCAGCGGCCCGTTGTTGGACGCCAAGACCAGGAGAGTGTCTGGAGGAATGTTAACGAGATCAGTTCATACGTTTGATCCGACTCCCCTCGCCGGGGCCCCCGCGGGAAGGTTGAAGTCTGCCGAGTGGACGGCTGTTGTCGGCAAAGCAACACTTGAATTCTGGCCAAGCACGGAAGAACTGTCCCACGACCAAAACAATGAAAGGAAAGACAAAGAAGGCTCAAAAAGGAGATGTACTTCCCAATTACTGAAGACCACCGGCACCCCCTAACCCTGCCGGCAACCGCTTAGAGCACAATGAGACCGGACCCACCCGGACACTGGAGACAGATCTTCATCATCATGGTGATACCAGGTGGAACATTCCAGTTGGTGGCTTATGTATCAGTCTACCATCATTTGTTCCTTCCTGTGGGACCCTCGGAACCGTCTGCTCGGCTTTCATGCACGTAAAGTAGGACTGAGTCCAGCGCTTCAGACGTCTTCTGATGCTAAAAGGTTAGCATGAGCACATTAAAATGCTAACACTTAGCAAGTCTCACATTTCAAGTAACACGGCTGTGGCAATAGACAAAAATGCATAAAAGTATATTTAAAAAAAGCGAGCTTAAATGAGCTTTGTAGCATGCTATCAGTTAGCATGTGTCAGATACCAAGTTATATGACTGCAAGGCGTATGGCTGTCTACTTAGAGAAAACGCTAAAGTTGGCAAAAAAAAGTTAGCATGTTGATGTTAGTATGTTAGCACGCTAACATTAGCATGCTAGCATGCCTGAGCTTGTCTAAGATGGACCGATGCTAAGTGTTCTGTGGAGAAATCACTGCACGTAACCTTGGATCCCTCGGGCGCTGCTGCATCAAAAAGCCACATCAGTGTGTAAAGGATATCACCACATGGGCTAAGGGACACTTCAGAAAAAACACTGTCGGTAACTGCAGTTAGTCGCTACATCTGTAAGTGCAAGTTAGAACCCTATATGGAAAGCCACAGCCATTTATCAACAACACCCAGAAACGCTTCGCCGGGCCCGAGCTCATCTAAGATGGACTGATGCAAAGTGGAAAAGTGTTCTGTGGGTCCACATTCCAGTACCAATCCCTACATTCTGTCCCATACAGACTATGATGAGATAGAAGTATCTTGATAGCATAACTAGCGTAGCATGCTCTCCAGGCCGCACTGGCCCTCCATGGACCCGGCCGGTCCTGTGAAGACCGAGACCTCTGCTTGGCCCCGGTTCACATTTCCAGCTTTGCTTTGCCAACAGAGACACATTCAACAGATCCCCCTTCTTGACCCTTTCTGCAAACGCGGGCCCAGAGCTCCCGCCGGGCTGCTAACGCCATCAGCGCCGCTCAATTAGGCAGCCATAAGGGTGTGGGCCGGCTGCCAGGAGCCTTTCATTGGGTGTGACAGAGTGTGAATAGTGGTCTGCAGGTGTGGGGCACCCACTCAATGCTGCTTTCACACCTCGTCCTAGCCTCACTTCCCTCTCAGCTCGTGACGACGTACATCCTAGCACGTGTACTTCTGGTACTACACAATATGTAGTACTTCTTACTTTGTACTACCATGAACACCACGTACTGGGACTGCCAAGTGTACCTTACCTCTAGTAAACACAGTGCACAACGTAGTGTGTACTACCTGTACTAGTATAGTACAACGGTACTAATGAATCCAAAAAAGTACTACACTCTGTTTGAAAAGTACCGGTTCCCCGTTTATTTACTTATTTACTTTTTAACGGGCATGACGGAGCGTCGTCACGACATTGCTGTTTTTTTCTATAAGCATTCACAGTCTGTGGTGCCCTCAGGTGGTCAGGGAGAGCATTCCACAGATTGGGAGCAGGGGAGCAGAAAACAAAAACTTAGTCGTAGTGTCGTACGGTATATCGGTACTAGTATGGAATCATAGTACTAATGAATCAAACATGCTACTAAACTGTTTGAAAAGTACCAGTTCCCGTTTCCATATGAGTTGGGAAATGGTGTTAGATGTAAATATAAACGGAATACAATGATTTGCAAATCCTTTTCAAGCCATATTCAGTTGAATATGCTACAAAGACAACATATTTCATGTTCAAACTCATAAACTTTATTTATTTTTGCAAATAATAATTAACTTAGAATTTCATGGCTGCAACACGTGCCAAAGTAGTTGGGAAAGGGCATGTTCACCACTGTGTTACATCACCTTTTCTTTTAACAAAACACTCAATAAACGTTTGGGAACTGAGGAAACTAATTGTTGAAGCTTTGAAAGTGGAATTCTTTCCCATTCTTGTTTTATGTAGAGCTTCAGTCCTTCAACAGTCCGGGGTCTCCGCTGTCCTATTTTACGCTTCATAATGAGCCACACATTTTCCATGGGAGACAGGTCTGGACTGCAGGCGGGCCAGGAAAGTACCTGCACTCTTTTACTACGAAGCCACGCTGTTGTAACACGTGGCTAGGCATTTTTTTGCTGAAATAAGCAGGGGCGTCCATGATAACTTTGCTTGGATGGCAGCATATGTTGTTCCAAAAGCTGTATGTACCTTTCAGCATTAATGGTGCCTTCACAGATGTGTAAGTTACCCATGTCTTGGGCACTAATGCACCCCCATACCATCACACATGTGTAAGTTACCCATGCCTTGGGCACTAATACACCCCCATACCATCACACATGTGTAAGTTAGTCATGTCTTGTTCACTAATACACCCCCATACCATCACACATGTGTAAGTTACCCATGTCTTGTTCACTAATACACCCCCATACCATCACACATGTGTAAGTTACCCATGTCTTGTTCACTAATACACCCCCATACCATCACACATGTGTAAGTTACCCATGCCTTGGGCACTAATACACCCCCATACCATCACACATGTGTAAGTTACCCATGTCTTGTTCACTAATACACCCCCATACCATCACACATGTGTAAGTTACCCATGTCTTGTTCACTAATACACCCCCATACCATCACACATGTGTAAGTTACCCATGTCTTGTTCACTAATACACCCCCATACCATCACACATGTGTAAGTTAGTCATGTCTTGTTCACTAATACACCCCCATACCATCACACATGTGTAAGTTACCCATGTCTTGTTCACTAATACACCCCCATACCATCACACATGTGTAAGTTACCCATGTCTTGTTCACTAATACACCCCCATACCATCACACATGTGTAAGTTAGTCATGTCTTGTTCACTAATACACCCCCATACCATCACACATGTGTAAGTTACCCATGTCTTGTTCACTAATACACCCCCATACCATCACACATGTGTAAGTTACCCATGTCTTGTTCACTAATACACCCCCATACCATCACACATGTGTAAGTTACCCATGCCTTGGGCACTAATACACCCCCATACCATCACACATGTGTAAGTTACCCATGTCTTGTTCACTAATACACCCCCATACCATCACACATGTGTAAGTTACCCATGTCTTGTTCACTAATACACCCCCATACCATCACACATGTGTAAGTTACCCATGTCTTGTTCACTAATACACCCCCATACCATCACACATGTGTAAGTTACCCATGTCTTGTTCACTAATACACCCCCATACCATCACACATGTGTAAGTTACCCATGTCTTGTTCACTAATACACCCCCATACCATCACACATGTGTAAGTTAGTCATGTCTTGTTCACTAATACACCCCCATACCATCACACATGTGTAAGTTACCCATGTCTTGGGCACTAATACACCCCCATACCATCACACATGTGTAAGTTACCCATGTCTTGTTCACTAATACACCCCCATACCATCACACATGTGTAAGTTACCCATGTCTTGTTCACTAATACACCCCCATACCATCACACATGTGTAAGTTACCCATGTCTTGTTCACTAATACACCCCCATACCATCACACATGTGTAAGTTACCCATGTCTTGTTCACTAATACACCCCCATACCATCACACATGTGTAAGTTAGTCATGTCTTGTTCACTAATACACCCCCATACCATCACACATGTGTAAGTTACCCATGTCTTGTTCACTAATACACCCCCATACCATCACACATGTGTAAGTTACCCATGTCTTGTTCACTAATACACCCCCATACCATCACACATGTGTAAGTTACCCATGCCTTGGGCACTAATACACCCCCATACCATCACACATGTGTAAGTTACCCATGTCTTGTTCACTAATACACCCCCATACCATCACACATGTGTAAGTTACCCATGTCTTGTTCACTAATACACCCCCATACCATCACACATGTGTAAGTTACCCATGCCTTGGGCACTAATGCACCCCCATACCATCACACATGTGTAAGTTACCCATGCCTTGGGCACTAATACACCCCCATACCATCACACATGTGTAAGTTACCCATGCCTTGTTCACTAATACACCCCCATACCATCACACATGTGTAAGTTACCCATGCCTTGGGCACTAATACACCCCCATACCATCACACATGTGTAAGTTACCCATGTCTTGTTCACTAATACACCCCCATACCATCACACATGTGTAAGTTACCCATGTCTTGTTCACTAATACACCCCCATACCATCACACATGTGTAAGTTACCCATGCCTTGTTCACTAATACACCCCCATACCATCACACATGTGTAAGTTACCCATGCCTTGGGCACTAATACACCCCCATACCATCACACATGTGTAAGTTACCCATGTCTTGTTCACTAATACACCCCCATACCATCACACATGTGTAAGTTACCCATGTCTTGTTCACTAATACACCCCCATACCATCACACATGTGTAAGTTACCCATGTCTTGGGCACTAATACACCCCCATACCATCACACATGTGTAAGTTACCCATGTCTTGTTCACTAATACACCCCCATACCATCACACATGTGTAAGTTACCCATGTCTTGTTCACTAATACACCCCCATACCATCACACATGTGTAAGTTACCCATGTCTTGTTCACTAATACACCCCCATACCATCACACATGTGTAAGTTACCCATGTCTTGGGCACTAATACACCCCCATACCATCACACATGTGTAAGTTACCCATGTCTTGTTCACTAATACACCCCCATACCATCACACATGTGTAAGTTACCCATGTCTTGTTCACTAATACACCCCCATACCATCACACATGTGTAAGTTACCCATGTCTTGTTCACTAATACACCCCCATACCATCACACATGTGTAAGTTACCCATGTCTTGGGCACTAATACACCCCCATACCATCACACATGTGTAAGTTACCCATGTCTTGTTCACTAATACACCCCCATACCATCACACATGTGTAAGTTACCCATGCCATTGCACTAATGCACCCCCATACCATCACACATGTGTAAGTTACCCATGCCTTGGGCACTAATACACCCCCATACCATCACACATGTGTAAGTTACCCATGTCTTGTTCACTAATACACCCCCATACCATCACACATGTGTAAGTTACCCATGTCTTGTTCACTAATACACCCCCATACCATCACACATGTGTAAGTTACCCATGCCATGGGCACTAATACACCCCCATACCATCACACATGTGTAAGTTAGTCATGTCTTGTTCACTAATACACCCCCATACCATCACACATGTGTAAGTTACCCATGTCTTGGGCACTAATACACCCCCATACCATCACACATGTGTAAGTTACCCATGTCTTGTTCACTAATACACCCCCATACCATCACACATGTGTAAGTTACCCATGCCATTGCACTAATGCACCCCCATACCATCACACATGTGTAAGTTACCCATGCCTTGGGCACTAATACACCCCCATACCATCACACATGTGTAAGTTACCCATGTCTTGTTCACTAATACACCCCCATACCATCACACATGTGTAAGTTACCCATGTCTTGTTCACTAATACACCCCCATACCATCACACATGTGTAAGTTACCCATGCCATGGGCACTAATACACCCCCATACCATCACACATGTGTAAGTTAGTCATGTCTTGTTCACTAATACACCCCCATACCATCACACATGTGTAAGTTACCCATGTCTTGTTCACTAATACACCCCCATACCATCACACATGTGTAAGTTACCCATGTCTTGTTCACTAATACACCCCCATACCATCACACATGTGTAAGTTAGTCATGTCTTGTTCACTAATACACCCCCATACCATCACACATGTGTAAGTTACCCATGTCTTGGGCACTAATACACCCCCATACCATCACACATGTGTAAGTTACCCATGTCTTGTTCACTAATACACCCCCATACCATCACACATGTGTAAGTTACCCATGTCTTGTTCACTAATACACCCCCATACCATCACACATGTGTAAGTTACCCATGTCTTGTTCACTAATACACCCCCATACCATCACACATGTGTAAGTTACCCATGTCTTGTTCACTAATACACCCCCATACCATCACACATGTGTAAGTTAGTCATGTCTTGTTCACTAATACACCCCCATACCATCACACATGTGTAAGTTACCCATGTCTTGTTCACTAATACACCCCCATACCATCACACATGTGTAAGTTACCCATGTCTTGTTCACTAATACACCCCCATACCATCACACATGTGTAAGTTACCCATGCCTTGGGCACTAATACACCCCCATACCATCACACATGTGTAAGTTACCCATGTCTTGTTCACTAATACACCCCCATACCATCACACATGTGTAAGTTACCCATGTCTTGTTCACTAATACACCCCCATAC
>NC_084634.1:834859-844859 GCF_033978795.1 Nerophis ophidion | reverse complement strand
CTTAGGTCTACTACATTACTGTATTTAATGTTGTCATGATGGTGGTACTTAAGGAATACTTAGGTCTACTACATTACTGTATTTAATGTTGTCATGATGGTGGTACTTAATGAATACTTAGGTCTACTACATTACTGTATTTAATGTTGTCATGATGGTGGTACTTAATGAATACTTAGGTCTACTACACTACTGTATTTAATGTTGTCATGATGGTGGTACTTAATGAATACTTAGGTCTACTACACTACTGTATTTAATGTTGTCATGATGGTGGTACTTAATGAATACTTAGGTCTACTACACTACTGTATTTAATGTTGTCATGATGGTGGTACTTAATGAATACTTAGGTCTACTACATTACTGTATTTAATGTTGTCATGATGGTGGTACTTAATGAATACTTAGGTCTACTACACTACTGTATTTAATGTTGTCATGATGGTGGTACTTAATGAATACTTAGGTCTACTACACTACTGTATTTAATGTTGTCATGATGGTGGTACTTAATGAATACTTAGGTCTACTACACTACTGTATTTAATGTTGTCATGATGGTGGTACTTAATGAATACTTAGGTCTACTACACTACTGTATTTAATGTTGTCATGATGGTGTTACTTAATGAATACTTAGGTCTACTACACTACTGTATTTAATGTTGTCATGATGGTGGTACTTAATGAATACTTAGGTCTACTACACTACTGTATTTAATGTTGTCATGATGGTGGTACTTAATGAATACTTAGGTCTACTACACTACTGTATTTAATGTTGTCATGATGGTGGTACTTAATGAATACTTAGGTCTACTACACTACTGTATTTAATGTTGTCATGATGGTGGTACTTAATGAATACTTAGGTCTACTATACTACTGTATTTAATGTTGTCATGATGGTGGTACTTAATGAATACTTAGGTCTACTACACTACTGTATTTAATGTTGTCATGATGGTGGTACTTAATGAATACTTAGGTCTACTACACTACTGTATTTAATGTTGTCATGATGGTGGTACTTAATGAATACTTAGGTCTACTACACTACTGTATTTAATGTTGTCATGATGGTGGTACTTAATGAATACTTAGGTCTACTACACTACTGTATTTAATGTTGTCATGATGGTGGTACTTAATGAATACTTAGGTCTACTACACTACTGTATTTAATGTTGTCATGATGGTGTTACTTAATGAATACTTAGGTCTACTACACTACTGTATTTAATGTTGTCATGATGGTGGTACTTAATGAATACTTAGGTCTACTACACTACTGTATTTAATGTTGTCATGATGGTGGTACTTAATGAATACTTAGGTCTACTACACTACTGTATTTAATGTTGTCATGATGGTGGTACTTAATGAATACTTAGGTCTACTACACTACTGTATTTAATGTTGTCATGATGGTGGTACTTAATGAATACTTAGGTCTACTATACTACTGTATTTAATGTTGTCATGATGGTGGTACTTAATGAATACTTAGGTCTACTACACTACTGTATTTAATGTTGTCATGATGGTGGTACTTAATGAATACTTAGGTCTACTACACTACTGTATTTAATGTTGTCATGATGGTGGTACTTAATGAATACTTAGGTCTACTACACTACTGTATTTAATGTTGTCATGATGGTGGTACTTAATGAATACTTAGGTCTACTACACTACTGTATTTAATGTTGTCATGATGGTGGTACTTAATGAATACTTAGGTCTACTACACTAATGTATTTAATGTTGTCATGATGGTGGTACTTAATGAATACTTAGGTCTACTACACTACTGTATTTAATGTTGTCATGATGGTGGTACTTAATGAATACAGGTTCAATTCCCGCTTCCGCCATCCTAGTCACTGCCGTTGTGTCCTTGGGCAAGACACTTTACCCACCTGCCCCCAGTGCCACCCACACTGCTTTAAATGGAACTCAGATATTGGGTGTCACTATGTAAAGCGCTTTGAGTCACTAGAGAAAAGCGCTATATAAATATAATTCACTTCACTTCACACAAAAATCTATGTTATAATGAATTATTCCTCAAAAATGATCGCTTTAAAATGTTTTATGTGGAAAATATATTGCATATGTTGTGTGGTTGCCGTATAAAAACATCAAAGTTTTGACAAAAGAGCATCAAACAAACAAAATAATAGTTCAAACTTCAAATCCACAGATATACCGGAAGTTGATCTTGAAATTTAGGTTTTAAAAGTAAAAATAAAAAAAACTAATAAAAATGCATCATTTTATGAGTGGGGAACCTTTTGTATCTTAAATATATTTAGTATGATTTTATTGAACTTTTCACTGTGATTACTCAACAATATTTGATCATTAAAATCAATGGTGTCCTGCATTATTGATCTTTGAGGGCTTTAATTGATCAATAAAGGAACTCTCCTGAAGGAATCAATAAAGTACTATTTATCTAAATACTGCATATTTCACTTTTACTATAAAAAACAAAGTTGTCTTTGACAGAAAATGCTTGAAACCTTATTTGTTTTACTTTATATCAACCTCAAGTTGATATAGAGATTTACTGTAAGCATTAAACTAAAAATAATAATTATAATAATTTGATTTATTTTAGTGACTGAAACCCTCTATGCTTCCCAGAAGCCATAAGGATTAAAAAAAAAAATCCATATATTTTGTTATGGTTTGAAAATGAAAAATAAGAAA
Organism: Nerophis ophidion; assembly: GCF_033978795.1. Lineage (NCBI taxonomy): Eukaryota > Metazoa > Chordata > Actinopteri > Syngnathiformes > Syngnathidae > Nerophis > Nerophis ophidion. The sequence continues at coordinate 842,138 of NC_084634.1, read as the reverse complement.
GTGTCCCCCGCATGTTTACATTTTTCCGTGTGCGGCCCTCTGTGGAAAAAGTTTGGACACCCCTGTGAAAGAGCTGGAGTGTGACGTCTGGCGCCCTCTGCTGGCTGAAACATGTAACGACAGCAGCTGCTTCCTTTCGTGATTTCAATCGGTTTAAAAAGGCTTTTTCTTTTTTTCTTGCTCATCTCACACACACGTGACATATTTGACACGTGACTTCTACGGTGCAGAGCCTGAGCGTACGGAGAGGCTGTGACGCATGCGCAGTAGTGTTGTAAGGCTGCGCAGATGTCGCCTCCTCATTGGTCCAGGCGGCCGGATGCTGAGCATATTGAGTCGCAGCCGCTGTGAGGACTGACGAGCACGGCGCAAACACAACAAAAATAGAGATCATCCTATTTTGTTGTTGTTGTCGCTCGGTGACGTCATCGTCCTGATTGGCGGCGATGCGGAGGCGAGGTGACGTCGCGCGGATGCTCGCCGGACCACGTGACCGGGGATGATGTGCGGGGGACGGAGCGAAGGAGAAGAAAGCAGATGACAGCAGGTGAGACATTTACTCTCATTCTCAGGTGAGACATTTACTCTCATTCTCGGACTCCACGATGCGAGGATGCTGCGTTTGTGTCGTCTCACTTCCATCATGGCGCCAGATGCCCCTCCCCCATGGCGCCAGATGCCCCTCCCCCACCATCCTCCCCTTCAGGGATGGAACACACCTTCTGATAAATACACCTGCAGCTTAAAGAGCAGGGGTGTCCAAAGTGCAGACCGGGGGACATTTGTGGCCCGCGGCTAAGTCTTGACCACACATTCTGGACATTTTATTGCAAAAATAAAAAAAGTGGAATGAGGTGAAATCTAACTAGAGAAAGTTGCTATTTTTTCCGCTCAAAGTTCATTTGCTGCTCGGATCATGACATATTCTGCTTTTGTATCACATCCTGTTAGTATTCTGTCTTCCTTAGTTCCTGGTGGCACTTCCTATTTGGTTCCATTCCATAGTAACGCATTTGTGTCACCTGCCTTTTGTCCTTCACGCGCACCTGCCTTTTGATTATTCCTCTATTTAAGCCTACCCTTGTCTGTCATTCGTCCTCGCACTCTAATTTGCTATTTCATGCAACTGGTGACGTCGCTATTTTTGTGTACTTTAGCTTCCACGCTATTCCCTCGTTTCTTTATTTCCCTAGCTCACATGCTAGCACCTTTTGTTCTGTCTAGCTCACATGCTAGTTCTGTTGGTTTGTCTAGTGCCTTTGTGCGAGTATTTATGTTCGTAGTTTGTTCTGTGGTGTTAAATAAATCTTCATTCTTACCTTCACGCTGCGTCCATTCCGCCTGCACGATTGAGAGAACACACCCGCATCACCACAATGCCAACAAAACGTCACACTATCTTTATTTTTATTTTTTTGCCATTGCCCCCCCAAAAAATCTATATTACAACCTATTCAAAGCTTCATTTACTTCAAATATTTCACTTGAAAATGTTTTATGTGGAAAACATTGCATATATTTGTGACGCTTAGCTGGCATCGTGTTGCGGGTTTGTGCTCTCAGGGATGCAGTCGGACTTGGACACAGCGTAAAGGTAAGAAAGTATGATTTATTTACACTAACAAAACAGACTAAGAACAGAAACACTTGCACAAGGCACTCAACGCAAAACGAAAAGAACTAGCATGGGAGCTAGAAGAACTAAAAGCGCTAGCATGTGAGCTAGGGAACAAACAAAAGAAGCTTAGCGCGGAAGCTAGCAAGTACAAGAAATAGTTTTTTTTACCACAATTGGGAAACGGCGTCGTCACCTGTTGCACGGAACAGAAACTACTAGGATGCGAGATGGACTCAACAGAAAAGGCAGGCTTAAATAAGGAGAATAATTACGAGGCAGGTGTGCGTCAAAAACAAAAGGCAGGTGCGTTAATGCGTAGCTATGGAAACGGAACAAACGGGAAGTGCCACCAGGAACTAAGGAAGACAAACACTAACAAGATGTAATACAAAACGGAACCAAAACCAGAATATTGTCATGATCCGAGCAGCAGATCATGACAATATTCTGTGTTTGTCTTATAAATACAATGTTTTCTTTCACAAAAGAGCATACAACCAACAAAATAATAGTTCAAACCTAAAATCGACAGATATATAAATGTTGAAAGTAAAACAAAATTAATGATAAAAATGTATCAATTCATATTTCACTTTTACTATAAAAACAAATTTGTCTTTGACAAAAAGGCATTTTTTTAAACTTTATATCAACTTGAAGTTGATATAGAGATTTAGTGTAAATGTTAAATAAAAAAAATTTAAAAAATAAAAAGGATAATTTGATTAAAAAAAAAATCCATATATTTTGTTATGGATTGAAAATGAAAAATATCAAATAACTCCTGCATGGTTTGATTTTCCGTGTGCGGCCCTCAGTGGAAAAAGTTTGGACACCCCTGTTAAAGAGGAACTGCAAGTTTGCTCCTTTTTCACAATCTTGTGGCGGACAAGAAGACAAAAGTAGTTTTTTTGGTGGATTATATTTATATAGCGCTTTTCTCTAGTGACTCAAAGTGGGTTACATAGTGAAAGCAAATATGTAAGTTCCTTTTAAAGCAGTGTGGGTGGCACTGGGCGCAGGTGGGTCAAGTGTCTTGCCCAAGGACACAACGGCAGTGACTAGGAGGGCGGAAGCGGGGATCCAACCTGGAACCCTCAAGTTGCTGGCACGGCCGCAACTATACCTATCTACAAACCCCGTCTCCATATAAGTTGGGAAATGGTGTTAGATGTAAATATAAACAGAATACAATGATTTGCAAATCCTTTTCAAGCCATATTCTGTTGAATATGCTACAAAGACAACATATTTCATCTTCAAACTCATAAACATACTGATAAAGTTGAGGAATGCTCATCAAACACTTATTTGGAACATCCCACAGGTGTGCAGGCTAATTGGGAACAGGTGGGTGCCATGATTGGCTATAAAAACAGCTTTCCGAAAAATGCTCAGTCTTTCACAAGAAAGGATGGGGCGAGGTACACCCCTTTGTCCACAACTGTGTGAGCAAATAGTCAAACAGTTTAAGAACAACCTTTCTCAAAGTGACATTGCAAGAAATTGAGGGATTTCAACATCTACGCTCCATAATATCATCAAAAGGTTCAGAGAATCTGGAGAAATCACTCCACGTAAGCGGCATGGCCGGAAACCAACATTGAATGACTGTGACCAACATCAATCTCTAAAGGATATCACCACATGCGCTCAGGAAAACTTCAGAAAACCACTGTCACTAAATACAGTTGGTCGCTACATCTGTAAGTGCAAGTTAAAGCTCTACTATGCAAAGCGAAAGCCATTTATCAACAACATCCAGAAACGCCGCTGGCTTCTCTGGGCCCGAGATCATCTAAGATGGACTGATGCAAAGTGGAAAAGTGTTCTGTGGTCTGACGAGTCCACATTTCAAATTGTTTTTGGAAATATTCGACATTATGTCATCCGGACCAAAGGGGAAGCAAACCATCCAGACTGTTATCCACACAAAGTGTAAAAGCCAGCATGTGTGATGGTATGGGGGTGCATTAGTGGCCAAGACATGGGTAACTTACACATGTGTGATGGTATGGGGGTGTATTAGTGCCCAAAGCATGGGTAACTTACACATGTGTGATGGTATGGGGGTGTATTAGTGAACAAGACATGGGTAACTTACACATGTGTGATGGTATGGGGGTGTATTAGTGAACAAGACATGGGTAACTTACACATGTGTGATGGTATGGGGGTGTATTAGTGAACAAGACATGGGTAACTTACACATGTGTGATGGTATGGGGGTGTATTAGTGAACAAGACATGGGTAACTTACACATGTGTGATGGTATGGGGGTGTATTAGTGAACAAGACATGGGTAACTTACACATGTGTGATGGTATGGGGGTGTATTAGTGTCCAAGGCATGGGTAACTTACACATGTGTGATGGTATGGGGGTGTATTAGTGAACAAGACATGGGTAACTTACACATGTGTGATGGTATGGGGGTGTATTAGTGAACAAGACATGGGTAACTTACACATGTGTGATGGTATGGGGGTGTATTAGTGAACAAGACATGGGTAACTTACACATGTGTGATGGTATGGGGGTGTATTAGTGAACAAGACATGGGTAACTTACACATGTGTGATGGTATGGGGGTGTATTAGTGAACAAGACATGGGTAACTTACACATGTGTGATGGTATGGGGGTGTATTAGTGAACAAGACATGGGTAACTTACACATGTGTGATGGTATGGGGGTGTATTAGTGAACAAGACATGGGTAACTTACACATGTGTGATGGTATGGGGGTGTATTAGTGAACAAGACATGGGTAACTTACACATGTGTGACGGTATGGGGGTGTATTAGTGAACAAGACATGGGTGTGTATTAGTGCCCAAGGCATGGGTAACTTACACATGTGTGATGGTATGGGGGTGTATTAGTGCCCAAGGCATGGGTAACTTACACATGTGTGATGGTATGGGGGTGTATTAGTGAACAAGACATGGGTAACTTACACATGTGTGATGGTATGGGGGTGTATTAGTGAACAAGACATGGGTAACTTACACATGTGTGATGGTATGGGGGTGTATTAGTGAACAAGGCATGGGTAACTTACACATGTGTGATGGTATGGGGGTGTATTAGTGAACAAGACATGGGTAACTTACACATGTGTGATGGTATGGGGGTGTATTAGTGAACAAGGCATGGGTAACTTACACATGTGTGATGGTATGGGGGTGTATTAGTGCCCAAGGCATGGGTAACTTACACATCTGTGAAGGCACCATTAATGCTGAAAGGTACATACAGCTTTTGGAACAACATATGCTGCCATCTAAGCGCCGTCTTTTTCATGGACGCCCCTGCTTATTTCAGCAAGACAATGCAGAGCCACATTGAGCACGTGTTACAACAGCGTGGCTTCGTGAAATAGGGGTGCGGGTACTTTAGTAGCCCGCCTGCAGTCCAGACCTGTCTCCCATGGAAAATGTGTGAAGTGTAAAATAGGACAGCGGAGACCCCGGACTGTTGAAGGACTGAAGCTCTACATAAAACAAGAATGGGAAAGAATTCCACTTTCAAAGCTTCAACATGTGAAGGAGGCAACATCCCCCACAAAGTGCAGTTCCCCTCTAAGCCGGCTGTATTTATTTGGAGGTGTGCTGCGTCCCTGAAGGAGAGGATGACAGCAGATGTCCTGAAGGGAAGTGACATAACACCAACACAAAGGCTGCATCCTCCTTCAATAGACGCTCACATCTATGTAGGTCGGAGTCAGCCGGCCGAGAGAATGACACCAAAGCCATGTCTGCACTAATTCAACCTCTTAAGGCCAGAGCTCCTTGTTGACATGCCTTTTTTTAATTTCTCTTTGCTATTTGGTCTTATTGGACCCTAATTAGAAGAAAAACTAAGAATCATCTTTTGATATCATGTACTTAGTCCATAAGTACACAAACGTGTACGTCATGTTTAATCACACGCTAAATCTTATTTTTACACTTTTTTTCCTTCAAATTCCATTGTGTGTTATACTCTTCTGACACCACCAGATGGCAGTATAAGTGTCCACATAAGTGGCCATAAGACCCCAATTCAGTAGTGTACACTATTTTGGAAATAAGAGCTAAAAGGTGCTGTCCACACATGTGGCCACTTAGAGGAATTAAACCCTTAAAGGAATAATTATTCAGCGTAAGCCCCGAGTGGCCACAATACTGAAGAGAGCGGCCTGATTGTTTTGGTTGTTGTTGTTTTTGCTGATTACTAGAAATCACATCGACCAACTTCAAAGTCTCACATAGAACACACACCATTTTTTTTAACCCCAAGGGCTTTGTATGCTTCCTGGTATTTCTTGGTCTTTTTATTCCTTTGTACTTCTTCTACTGGGTTGATTAGTTTGATCACCACCTAGCTGGAGGCTTGTGTATTGCTCAAGCATGACTAAAACTCTCTTCTGCCCGCCTTCAACCTGGCATGACACCTCACCACGACCTTCCAGGGGGTCCCTACCCGCTTTTTGAACACCGCTCTAACTGAAAACCTTGTTTTTGTCCTCCATCTGCAGTACCAGCCAACGATGGTGGACCCCTGCGAGGCCGAGAAGCAGAGCAAACCCATTGGCCCGCTACTCTGCGCCCCCACACTGGCCTCTGAAGACCACCGCTTGCCAGATCAGGCCGATGGCGCCACCACAGAGGAGGAAGGAGATTCTTGCTTTCAGACGCCGCCCTCGGGCAGCTGCGATCCGAGCCCTTGCCATGTCGTTGGGTTGCCGGGTAGCACAGCTCCAGACGACTCAGTTACAGATGACTCCTTTCCAGAAGGCTCAGCTCCAGAAGGCTCAGTTCCAGAAGGCTCAGTTCCGGACCGATCAGTTCCGGACCGATCAGTTCCGGACCAATCAGTTCCGGACGGATCAGTTCCAGACGGCTCGGTTCAGGCGGCGATTTCAGCTCCACTGCCGCAGCCCAACAATGACGACCCGTCGCCCAAACTGCACCTGGACCTGTACAACTTTGACTCCCCCGCCGCAGAGGGCAGCCGCTACGTGCTGACCAGCCCCCGTTCGCTGGAGGCCTGTGCCCGATGCAGCGTCAAACCCGTTGAGCTGCTGTCCCGCCCGCTGTCGGACATTGCCCGCGAGGCGCCGGGTCGTTCCATGCGGGTGGCTACGGGTCTGTTTGAAGTCTACGAGAGGGAGCGTCACGCAAAGCTGAGGCACTGCAGGGAGGAGAGGGAGCGCATCATCAGGGAGGAGAAGAGGAGGTCCATGCAGGCGTCAGTCAATAGCTCTCCTTCCTCTTCCTCGATGGAGCAGCACAAAGTCTCCTGCAGTTCCTCCCAGTCTCCTACACCTGTGACCTCGAGTTTCGATTCTGAATCCACCCCTCCAGCACTGTCATCTAAAGCAGGAGCACCTCTCCAATTTGGAACCACCAAAGCTGGCTCCTCAGGGCCCAAGCAGTCCACATCCTCGTATGAACAAGCTAAAACCACAAGACCACAGTCAGGTGGTCCACCAGCGGTTGTCCGGAAGTCCTCTGGCAGAAAACCGTCAAACACATTTCCCAGACCGACATCTAAGCCGCCAACATTTGTCCGAGCCAAGTCAACCTTGACGTCATCAGTGTCAAAACCGCAGAGCACCGGCACGCCACTTAACGGTGGGTTCTCCAAGCACAACGGTCACTTCCATCCAAACG
>NC_084634.1:719859-829859 GCF_033978795.1 Nerophis ophidion | reverse complement strand
AAATTGTTTTTGGAAACTGTGGACCAAAGAGGAAAATAACTATCTAGGGTGAAAGTGTGGTAGTCAGCATGTGTGATGGTATGGGGGTGTATTAGTGATTGTTGTAGGGTGAAAGTGTTGTAGTCAGCATGTGTGATGGTATGGGGGTGTATTAGTGATTGTTGTAGGGTGAAAGTGTTGTAGTCAGCATGTGTGATGGTATGGGGGTGTATTAGTGATTGTTGTAGGGTGAAAGTGTTGTAGTCAGCATGTGTGATGGTATGGGGGTGTATTAGTGATTGTTGTAGGGTGAAAGTGTTGTAGTCAGCATGTGTGATGGTATGGGGGTGTATTAGTGATTGTTGTAGGGTGAAAGTGTTGTAGTCAGCATGTGTGATGGTATGGGGGTGTATTAGTGATTGTTGTAGGGTGAAAGTGTTGTAGTCAGCATGTGTGATGGTATGGGGGTGTATTAGTGATTGTTGTAGGGTGAAAGTGTTGTAGTCAGCATGTGTGATGGTATGGGGGTGTATTAGTGATTGTTGTAGGGTGAAAGTGTTGTAGTCAGCATGTGTGATGGTATGGGGGTGTATTAGTGATTGTTGTAGGGTGAAAGTGTCCTAGGCAGCATGTGTGATGGTATGGGGGTGTATTAGTGATTGTTGTAGGGTGAAAGTGTGGTAGTCAGCATGTGTGATGGTATGGGGGTGTATTAGTGATTGTTGTAGGGTGAAAGTGTGGTAGTCAGCATGTGTGATGGTATGGGGGTGTATTAGTGATTGTTGTAGGGTGAAAGTGTTGTAGTCAGCATGTGTGATGGTATGGGGGTGTATTAGTGATTGTTGTAGGGTGAAAGTGTTGTAGTCACCATGTGTGATGGTATGGGGGTGTATTAGTGATTGTTGTAGGGTGAAAGTGTTGTAGTCAGCATGTGTGATGGTATGGGGGTGTATTAGTGATTGTTGTAGGGTGAAAGTGTTCTAGGCAGCATGTGTGATGGTATGGGGGTGTATTAGTGATTGTTGTAGGGTGAAAGTGTTCTAGGCAGCATGTGTGATGGTATGGGGGTGTATTAGTGATTGTTGTAGGGTGAAAGTGTTGTAGTCAGCATGTGTGATGGTATGGGGGTGTATTAGTGATTGTTGTAGGGTGAAAGTGTGGTAGTCAGCATGTGTGATGGTATGGGGGTGTATTAGTGATTGTTGTAGGGTGAAAGTGTGGTAGTCAGCATGTGTGATGGTATGGGGGTGTATTAGTGATTGTTGTAGGGTGAAAGTGTTGTAGTCAGCATGTGTGATGGTATGGGGGTGTATTAGTGATTGTTGTAGGCTGAAAGTGTTGTAGTCAGCATGTGTGATGGTATGGGGGTGTATTAGTGATTGTTGTAGGGTGAAAGTGTTGTAGTCAGCATGTGTGATGGTATGGGGGTGTATTAGTGATTGTTGTAGGGTGAAAGTGTTGTAGTCAGCATGTGTGATGGTATGGGGGTGTATTAGTGATTGTTGTAGGGTGAAAGTGTTGTAGTCAGCATGTGTGATGGTATGGGGGTGTATTAGTGATTGTTGTAGGGTGAAAGTGTTGTAGTCAGCATGTGTGATGGTATGGGGGTGTATTAGTGATTGTTGTAGGGTGAAAGTGTTGTAGTCAGCATGTGTGATGGTATGGGGGTGTATTAGTGATTGTTGTAGGGTGAAAGTGTTGTAGTCAGCATGTGTGATGGTATGGGGGTGTATTAGTGATTGTTGTAGGGTGAAAGTGTTGTAGTCAGCATGTGTGATGGTATGGGGGTGTATTAGTGATTGTTGTAGGGTGAAAGTGTTGTAGTCAGCATGTGTGATGGTATGGGGGTGTATTAGTGATTGTTGTAGGGTGAAAGTGTTGTAGTCAGCATGTGTGATGGTATGGGGGTGTATTAGTGATTGTTGTAGGGTGAAAGTGTTGTAGTCAGCATGTGTGATGGTATGGGGGTGTATTAGTGATTGTTGTAGGGTGAAAGTGTTGTAGGCAGCATGTGTGATGGTATGGGGGTGTATTAGTGATTGTTGTAGGGTGAAAGTGTTGTAGTCAGCATGTGTGATGGTATGGGGGTGTATTAGTGATTGTTGTAGGGTGAAAGTGTTGTAGTCAGCATGTGTGATGGTATGGGGGTGTATTAGTGATTGTTGTAGGGTGAAAGTGTTGTAGTCAGCATGTGTGATGGTATGGGGGTGTATTAGTGATTGTTGTAGGGTGAAAGTGTTCTAGGCAGCATGTGTGATGGTATGGGGGTGTATTAGTGATTGTTGTAGGGTGAAAGTGTTCTAGGCAGCATGTGTGATGGTATGGGGGTGTATTAGTGATTGTTGTAGGGTGAAAGTGTTGTAGTCAGCATGTGTGATGGTATGGGGGTGTATTAGTGATTGTTGTAGGGTGAAAGTGTTCTAGGCAGCATGTGTGATGGTATGGGGGTGTATTAGTGATTGTTGTAGGGTGAAAGTGTTGTAGTCAGCATGTGTGATGGTATGGGGGTGTATTAGTGATTGTTGTAGGGTGAAAGTGTGGTAGTCAGCATGTGTGATGGTATGGGGGTGTATTAGTGATTGTTGTAGGGTGAAAGTGTTGTAGTCAGCATGTGTGATGGTATGGGGGTGTATTAGTGATTGTTGTAGGGTGAAAGTGTTGTAGTCAGCATGTGTGATGGTATGGGGGTGTATTAATGATTGTTGTAGGGTGAAAGTGTTGTAGTCAGCATGTGTGATGGTATGGGGGTGTATTAGTGATTGTTGTAGGGTGAAAGTGTTGTAGTCAGCATGTGTGATGGTATGGGGGTGTATTAGTGATTGTTGTAGGGTGAAAGTGTTGTAGTCAGCATGTGTGATGGTATGGGGGTGTATTAGTGATTGTTGTAGGGTGAAAGTGTTGTAGTCAGCATGTGTGATGGTATGGGGGTGTATTAGTGATTGTTGTAGGGTGAAAGTGTTGTAGTCAGCATGTGTGATGGTATGGGGGTGTATTAGTGATTGTTGTAGGGTGAAAGTGTTCTAGGCAGCATGTGTGATGGTATGGGGGTGTATTAGTGATTGTTGTAGGGTGAAAGTGTTGTAGTCAGCATGTGTGATGGTATGGGGGTGTATTAGTGATTGTTGTAGGGTGAAAGTGTTCTAGGCAGCATGTGTGATGGTATGGGGGTGTATTAGTGATTGTTGTAGGGTGAAAGTGTGGTAGTCAGCATGTGTGATGGTATGGGGGTGTATTAGTGATTGTTGTAGGGTGAAAGTGTGGTAGTCAGCATGTGTGATGGTATGGGGGTGTATTAGTGATTGTTGTAGGGTGAAAGTGTTCTAGGCAGCATGTGTGATGGTATGGGGGTGTATTAGAGATTGTTGTAGGGTGAAAGTGTTGTAGTCAGCATGTGTGATGGTATGGGGGTGTATTAGTGATTGTTGTAGGGTGAAAGTGTTGTAGTCAGCATGTGTGATGGTATGGGGGTGTATTAGTGATTGTTGTAGGGTGAAAGTGTGGTAGTCAGCATGTGTGATGGTATGGGGGTGTATTAGTGATTGTTGTAGGGTGAAAGTGTTGTAGTCAGCATGTGTGATGGTATGGGGGTGTATTAGTGATTGTTGTAGGGTGAAAGTGTTGTAGTCAGCATGTGTGATGGTATGGGGGTGTATTAGTGATTGTTGTAGGGTGAAAGTGTTGTAGTCAGCATGTGTGATGGTATGGGGGTGTATTAGTGATTGTTGTAGGGTGAAAGTGTTGTAGTCAGCATGTGTGATGGTATGGGGGTGTATTAGTGATTGTTGTAGGGTGAAAGTGTTCTAGGCAGCATGTGTGATGGTATGGGGGTGTATTAGTGATTGTTGTAGGGTGAAAGTGTGGTAGTCAGCATGTGTGATGTATGGGGGTGTATTAGTGATTGTTGTAGGGTGAAAGTGTTGTAGTCAGCATGTGTGATGGTATGGGGGTGTATTAGTGAATATTGTAGGGTGAAAGTGTGGTAGTCAGCATGTGTGATGGTATGGGGGTGTATTAGTGATTGTTGTAGGGTGAAAGTGTTGTAGTCAGCATGTGTGATGGTATGGGGGTGTATTAGTGATTGTTGTAGGGTGAAAGTGTTGTAGTCAGCATGTGTGATGGTATGGGGGTGTATTAGTGATTGTTGTAGGGTGAAAGTGTTGTAGTCAGCATGTGTGATGGTATGGGGGTGTATTAGTGATTGTTGTAGGGTGAAAGTGTGGTAGTCAGCATGTGTGATGGTATGGGGGTGTATTAGTGATTGTTGTAGGGTGAAAGTGTTGTAGTCAGCATGTGTGATGGTATGGGGGTGTATTAGTGAATATTGTAGGGTGAAAGTGTGGTAGTCAGCATGTGTGATGGTATGGGGGTGTATTAGTGATTGTTGTAGGGTGAAAGTGTTGTAGTCAGCATGTGTGATGGTATGGGGGTGTATTAGTGATTGTTGTAGGGTGAAAGTGTTGTAGTCAGCATGTGTGATGGTATGGGGGTGTATTAGTGATTGTTGTAGGGTGAAAGTGTGGTAGTCAGCATGTGTGATGGTATGGGGGTGTATTAGTGATTGTTGTAGGGTGAAAGTGTTGTAGTCAGCATGTGTGATGGTATGGGGGTGTATTAGTGATTGTTGTAGGGTGAAAGTGTTGTAGTCAGCATGTGTGATGGTATGGGGGTGTATTAGTGATTGTTGTAGGGTGAAAGTGTTCTAGGCAGCATGTGTGATGGTATGGGGGTGTATTAGTGATTGTTGTAGGGTGAAAGTGTGGTAGTCAGCATGTGTGATGGTATGGGGGTGTATTAGTGATTGTTGTAGGGTGAAAGTGTTGTAGTCAGCATGTGTGATGGTATGGGGGTGTATTAGTGATTGTTGTAGGGTGAAAGTGTTGTAGTCAGCATGTGTGATGGTATGGGGGTGTATTAATGATTGTTGTAGGGTGAAAGTGTTGTAGTCAGCATGTGTGATGGTATGGGGGTGTATTAGTGATTGTTGTAGGGTGAAAGTGTTGTAGTCAGCATGTGTGATGGTATGGGGGTGTATTAGTGATTGTTGTAGGGTGAAAGTGTGGTAGTCAGCATGTGTGATGGTATGGGGGTGTATTAGTGATTGTTGTAGGGTGAAAGTGTGGTAGTCAGCATGTGTGATGGTATGGGGGTGTATTAGTGATTGTTGTAGGGTGAAAGTGTTGTAGTCAGCATGTGTGATGGTATGGGGGTGTATTAGTGATTGTTGTAGGGTGAAAGTGTTGTAGTCAGCATGTGTGATGGTATGGGGGTGTATTAGTGATTGTTGTAGGGTGAAAGTGTTGTAGTCAGCATGTGTGATGGTATGGGGGTGTATTAGTGATTGTTGTAGGGTGAAAGTGTGGTAGTCAGCATGTGTGATGGTATGGGGGTGTATTAGTGATTGTTGTAGGGTGAAAGTGTTGTAGTCAGCATGTGTGATGGTATGGGGGTGTATTAGTGAATATTGTAGGGTGAAAGTGTGGTAGTCAGCATGTGTGATGGTATGGGGGTGTATTAGTGATTGTTGTAGGGTGAAAGTGTTGTAGTCAGCATGTGTGATGGTATGGGGGTGTATTAGTGATTGTTGTAGGGTGAAAGTGTTGTAGTCAGCATGTGTGATGGTATGGGGGTGTATTAGTGATTGTTGTAGGGTGAAAGTGTGGTAGTCAGCATGTGTGATGGTATGGGGGTGTATTAGTGATTGTTGTAGGGTGAAAGTGTTGTAGTCAGCATGTGTGATGGTATGGGGGTGTATTAGTGATTGTTGTAGGGTGAAAGTGTTGTAGTCAGCATGTGTGATGGTATGGGGGTGTATTAGTGAATATTGTAGGGTGAAAGTGTGGTAGTCAGCATGTGTGATGGTATGGGGGTGTATTAGTGATTGTTGTAGGGTGAAAGTGTTGTAGTCAGCATGTGTGATGGTATGGGGGTGTATTAGTGATTGTTGTAGGGTGAAAGTGTTCTAGGCAGCATGTGTGATGGTATGGGGGTGTATTAGTGATTGTTGTAGGGTGAAAGTGTGGTAGTCAGCATGTGTGATGGTATGGGGGTGTATTAGTGATTGTTGTAGGGTGAAAGTGTTGTAGTCAGCATGTGTGATGGTATGGGGGTGTATTAGTGATTGTTGTAGGGTGAAAGTGTTGTAGTCAGCATGTGTGATGGTATGGGGGTGTATTAATGATTGTTGTAGGGTGAAAGTGTTGTAGTCAGCATGTGTGATGGTATGGGGGTGTATTAGTGATTGTTGTAGGGTGAAAGTGTTGTAGTCAGCATGTGTGATGGTATGGGGGTGTATTAGTGATTGTTGTAGGGTGAAAGTGTGGTAGTCAGCATGTGTGATGGTATGGGGGTGTATTAGTGATTGTTGTAGGGTGAAAGTGTGGTAGTCAGCATGTGTGATGGTATGGGGGTGTATTAGTGATTGTTGTAGGGTGAAAGTGTGGTAGTCAGCATGTGTGATGGTATGGGGGTGTATTAGAGATTGTTGTAGGGTGAAAGTGTTGTAGTCAGCATGTGTGATGGTATGGGGGTGTATTAGTGATTGTTGTAGGGTGAAAGTGTGGTAGTCAGCATGTGTGATGGTATGGGGGTGTATTAGAGATTGTTGTAGGGTGAAAGTGTGGTAGTCAGCATGTGTGATGGTATGGGGGTGTATTAGTGGCCAATTACACATCTGTGAAGGCACCATCAATGTTGAAAGGTACATACAGGTTTTATCATGGACGCCCCTGCTTATTTCAGCAAGACAAAGCCAAGCCAGGTGTTACAACAGCGTGGCTTCATAGTAAAAGAGTGTAGGTACTAGACTGGCCTGCCTGTAGTCCAGACATTGAAAATGTGTGCAGGCTAAAATATGAGGCAGAACAACTTAAGCTGTACATCAAGCAAGAATGGGAAAGAATTCCACTTCAAAAAAGTGTCTCCTCAGTTCCCAAACCTGCACTGAGTGTTGTTGAAAGGAAAGGCCATGTAACACACTGGTAAAAATGCCTTTGTTGACATGTGTTGCTGTTATTACATTCTAACTTCCTTCTAACAAAATGAGCTTTTCTAAAAAGGTGAGTCTTGAGTCCTTTTTAAAAAAAAACCTCCACCGTCTGTGGGGCCCTGAGGTGGTCATCCTGCAGAGACGGTTGTAATTGTTGAAGAACCCGCCTCAGAGCAGTACCACAGGTGCCCACTTGCTGCGCCACAGTCCAGCGTCTACTTGACAAGGAGCAGTTCTGTGCCACAGATGCCATCTTGCACCGTGCCCCCCAGCTGCTGATCACTTCCCACGGCGGCCATCTTGAAGAGCAGAGAAATGTTGCCGGCACTGAAGCTCCTCTGCGCTTGTCTGCTCTGCAGCGCCGCAGGTAGCAACCACAGCACTTTTCATGTCCTGGTTCTGGTGGTGGTTGCATGAGAACTGCCGGCGGACTGACTGACTGGTCAATACACTCTAGGTACTCAGAAGGGGGTCTGGCAGACGTCACGGTTGACGGTCAAGACTGGTCACTCCGGCTGCATGCACTGCCGCCACCACCTCGACGCCATCTACTTCTTCATGTTCTGGTACCGACAGTCACCCGGGGCGGGTTTACAGCACATCGCCGTCAGCGCACCCTTCATGAACCAAACAGAATTCCATGGAGATTCCAGCCCGGACAAGTACACCATCTCCCAGGTGGAGGCCGAGCAAGGCTCCCTCAGGGTGGAAAAGGTGCAGCCGGGCGACGCCGGAGTGTATTTCTGTGCCGTTGGAAAGCTTCACCGTGCCTCACATCTGTAGGAACGTGCTCAGAAAACTGCAAAGTAACCATGAACAGCTGCAGTGACCCACTTTAGAGAAGGTACAGTAGACACATGAACAAATGAGGACATGGTATCGCACAAAAAGGTTCCCAGACTGAGTTGCCAGTGCCATTGTTGCTCAGACAAACAAACACAAGGCCTCTCTGTTATTGAGTCGAATCAACTCGAAATTAAGGCTTTGACAGACACTAACTGTAACCTTATAACCTCAAAATTTGGTACACACCTTAAGGCAGCTGACAAGCAAATGTCCCTAACCATAACCCCTAACCCTAACCCGAACCCCTAACCCTAGCCCGCCATGAAGGATAACTTATTTGCAGAGGTCAAGCAAACAATTGTCCTTCGGTGGGTGACCATCCGTCAAGTGATTCTAAAACTCTGAGGGTAGGTCGTAACCTAAACAGGGCCTCAGAAGTGTCTGATGCTCTAACCCCGCCCACATGCGGTGCAGCCCTTTAGTAGACCAGTGCTGATGACGGCGACTTAATAATCCCAAAGACATGGTGGTGCTCTTGTTCCTCAGCTTTGCTGCCTGCACTGCTCTGCTCTCAGGTGACAACGGAGCTCCCACTTACTTACAACACACATTTCTTATTTTATTCTTTACCTTTTCATCGGCAGAGAAAGTCCTGCAGACTCCCAGTGACATGTTCAAAAGGACGGGAGAGACGGCCACCATCCAATGTTCTCACAGCGTTCCGGGCTACGACGTGATCCTCTGGTACAAGAACGTGGACGTGCAGATGCAGCCCCTGGGCTACATGTCTTACAGCAACGCCTTACCAGAGAAGGGTGTGGACGTGGAGATCAAAGGGAGCTCCTCAGTGAATGAAGAGTGCCGACTGATCATCCCAAAGCTCGACCTGAACAGCAGTGCACTTTATTATTGTGCAGCTAGCTACCACGCTGCAGCATTAGGCTGCCTTATCAAGTCATAAACCTGATAACACCCCCACAACCTCACACCTGGATCCAACCGTCCCCAGCACTCCTATTAGAACGGAGGTTAGTCTGGTTCATCAGATGTCTTCTCCTGTGACATCACAATAACCACGCCCACACGTCATATGATTGTTGATTCACAAATCCCGTCCCTCGTCGCTAGGAGTGAAGGTCACTTTTTAATCCCAACGCTGTAGTGAGTAATACAGTGTAGTGTAGGACTACGTTAAGGTAACGTGTGGAGTTCCCCAGGGTTCGGTCCTTGGCCCTGCACTCTTCAGCATCTACATGCTGCCGCTAGGTGACATCATACGCAAATACGGTGTTAGCTTTCACTGTTATGCTGATGACACCCAACTCTACATGCCCCTAAAGCTGACCAACACGCCGGATTGTAGTCAGCTGGAGGCGTGTCTTAATGAAATTAAACAATGGATGTCCGCTAACTTTTTGCAACTCAACGCCAAAAAAACGGAAATGCTGATTATCGGTCCTGCTAGACACCGACCTATATTTAATAACACAACTCTAACATTTGACAACCAAACAATTAAACAAGGCGACACGGTAAAGAATCTGGGTATTATCTTCCACCCAACTCTCTCCTTTGAGGCACACATTAAAAGCGTTACTAAAACAGCCTTCTTTCATCTCCGTAATATCGCTAAAATTCGCTCCATTCTGTCCACTAAAGACGCTGAGATCATTATCCATGCGTTTGTTACATCTCGTCTCGACTACTGTAACGTATTATTTTCGGGCCATGTACTGCTCGCCTGTGTATCGGCTGGGGACATCTCTGCGCTGCTGATCCGCCTCCGCTTGGGATGGTTTCCTGCTGGCTCCGCTGTGAACGGGACTCTCGCTGCTGTGTTGGATCCGCTTTGGACTGGACTCTCGCGACTGTGTTGGACCCATTGTGGATTGAACTTTCACAGTATCATGTTAGACCCGCTCGACATCCATTGCTTTCCTCCTCTCCAAGGTTCTCATAGTCATCATTGTCACCGACGTCCCGCTGGGTGTGAGTTTTCTTTGCCCTTATGTGGGCCTACCGAGGATGTCGTGGTGGTTTGTGCAGCCCTTTGAGACACTAGTGATTTAGGGCTATATAAGTAAACATTGATTGATTGATTGATTGAGTGAGAGATCGGTCCTTCCAAATGTCCTTCAGCTGTATCAGACTCTGCTCTGCCATTCCAATTCTTGCAATGATCTCTTTTGTGGACTTTCCATCTGCTGATTGAATGGATCTGAGGTACTTTAAAATAGTCCACCAGCTCCAGTGCCTCACAACCTTTCTTGTGATCTGGTTTGAATCTAGAATTAGTTTGTGATTACCTGAAATGAGATCATGATTTCTGTTGGTTTTGTGTTCCATAGTTGACGGGCCATAAAACGTCCCCTCGACTGAAAAGGGAACGACTCCTCGTCATCATCAAGGTGTGGGCGTAGCCGAGAGACCTTGCACAACCCTCCGCCAGCAGTCGGGGTCACCCAAGGCAGAGCCCAGCTCTGAAACAAGGATCCCAGAGTCCCATGCGATTACTTCGGGGTAAGTGAGGCGACCCCTGGTAGATTGTTTCTGTCTTGGCACGGAAGCAGTGACCGGCAAACTGCGCGCCACGTTGGCTCAGACGGGTGCTTGCTCGAGGTAGGTTGCCGTATATTTGGTCCAAGGTGGGAGGGGACTGCCGCGACAAGCCTTGAACCCTTCGAAGCAGGTTGGTATAGCAACCGTCAAGGCGTTTTTGAAGGCGCGCATTGAGGGTCCAGGTCTCAGGAGCCGTACATGAGGCTGGGTTCAATGGTAGACTTGAAGAGGTCTAGCTTAAGTGAACTGGACTGGTTGGAATGCCATATGTTGTCCATTTTATTACATGCTTTCCAGGCTTGGGCTTTCCTGGTACAGAAGTCATTACCGTAATCCATGATCCAGGAACCGAGGTACTTAAAATCATCAACTTGCTTAAGTGGGGCTCCAGATTTGGACGACAGTTGTACAGCAATTTCGTTTGAGACTATTTCGGTCTTCAACAGCTCCAACTCAATGAGAGTCCGGAAAATATCCTTATGTAGCCATGTTTCTATGAACACCATCAGGCAGGATTCCCGGCACTCCAAACAAACTTTGCTCCTCCATTTTCTTTCGTTTCTCCCTCTTCTTCCTCCTCTCAGTTTTGATTCCAAATTTTTAGGACTTATGCAGATCCCAAATACACATAAGCAGGTACCAATATGTACGAAAAGTTGGTTTTGCATGATAGGGCCCCTCTGAAGAAGTCGGACTATTGTCCTACCAAAGAGATAATGTGAAGAAGTGGAATGAAGAACATTTTAGTATGTCGGTAAATTTGGGTGGACTCCGTGTAAAGAAGGCCTGACTTCCTATGCCGAGTTGAGCGGGTGCACCGTGTTGTGTAGGACTGTGCAGCACCGTGCTGTGTAGGACTGTGCAGCCACAAAGGCACACTCATGCAAACCTTACAAAACGTAAAGGCTATATTGGATCTACTTGTGGTTTCTAATAAGACTCTCAGAGACACCTGCCTCTGAGGTTTTGTCTTTTTGCATTATAACCACTTATGTCCTCAACATCTGCATCCACGATCAAGATATAACGGTTTCTGTTCAACTGCTTTGTCCGTCTGACGTCTGTTAGAAGAGGGCTCGAACTAACATGGACACGCCTCTCCCACTGACCCCGCCCACATGCGGTGCAGCCCTTTAGTAGACCAGTGCTGATGACGGCGACTTAATAATCCCAAAGACATGGTGGTGCTCTTGTTCCTCAGCTTTGCTGCCTGCACTGCTCTGCTCTCAGGTAACAACACTTAGTCCACAATCAACTGGACTTGTCATAGTTCCACCATCTTTTCAGCAGGAGAGAAGGTCAAGCAGACTCCCAGTGACATCATCAAGAAGATGGGAGAGACGGCCACCATCCAATGTATTCATAGCATACCGAGCTACAACCAGATGTTCTGGTACCAGAACCTGGACATGCAGATGAAGATTCTGGGCTACATGTACTCTGACAGCCCCAGCACAGAAGATGGCGTGGACGTGGAGATCAAAGGGAGCGCCGCAGAGAATAAAATGTGTCATCTGATCATCCCAAATCTCAAGCTGAACAGCAGTGCACTTTATTATTGTGCAGCTAGCTACCACGCTGCAGCATTAGGCTGCCTTATCAAGTCATAAACCTGATAACACCCCCACAAGCTCACACCTGGATCCAACCGTCCCCAGCACTCCTATTAGAACGGAGGTTAGTCTGGTTCATCAGATGTCTTCTCTTGTGACATCAGAGCAGCACGGCCTTGTGGGACTCAATGAAGCACACATATAATGTGGGGGTTCAGAAAAAAACAGGACCACAAATTCTCTCTCCCACATTCATTGTCTACAAAAAAGTATCTAGTCGGTCTCACAGCAAGGGTTGTGGAACCAGTCTTCTCGAGAAGGGATGGACTTTGCTAGCAGAGAAAGGCGACAGAGTGACAATACTTGTTGCCCCGCGGCTCAGAGCCCGAACGTTGGAGTTTAACCCGGTAAAACGAGAGGGTAGCTTCCCTCTGCCTCCATGTGGGGGGTACGGGTCCTGACTGTAGTTTGTGCTTACGCCCCAAACAGTAGTTCAGAGTACCCACCATTTTTGGAGTCCCTAGAGGGAGTACATGAGAGTGCTCCCTGACTGGAGGGGACTTCAAGGCTCACATTGGCATTGACTGCGAGACCTGGGGAGACGTGATCGGGAGGAAACAAAATGGTGTTTTGTTATTGGACGTTTGTGCTTGTCACAGATTGTCCCTAGAAAACACCATGTTCAAATATAAGGTTGTCCATGTGTGCACTTGGCACCAGTACACCCTAGGCCGTAGTAATGGACACCAGCGGTGAGTGATGCCCTCAAGCTGAGGCTGGCGTGGTATCGGGTCCTTTTGGCTCATGGGACTGGAGAGGCAGCGGACAGGTACACACAGGCCAAGCGGTGTGCGGCTTTGGCGGTTGCAGATGCCAAATAGTTTGAAAAAGCCATGAAGAACAACTTCTGGACAGCTTCAAAGAGAATCTGGACCACCATCCACTGCCTCAGGAGGGGGAGGCAGTGCACTGTCAGCACCGTGCATGGTGGGGTTGGTGGGCTGCTGACTAGAGGTGGGGGAAATGAATCCATTTTTAGATGCAACAGAATGTGGACATGGATGATAATAAAATCTGTTAGTAAATGTCAATCATTGATAATCAATGTAAGTAATGCAGGCAGTTCTAAAATGACTGCAGCGAGCCACCTCACCGAGAGACCAGACCAGCTCCTTTATTTTAGGGCACTTATGTTCCAGCTTTGCACATACTTCCTTTATTTAAAGAATGTAATGAGAATTAATTGAACTGTTTCTTATTAAAAATGTGCTGTTTAGTAAAATTGCAAGTGGAAAACGCTTATTTTATTGAAACCAAACAAATTGTAAAACTGCATGAATGAAAGATGCATCAATAAAACATCTGTAATGGAATCGCAGCTTCTGAATCCTAAAGGAACTGTGAGGTGCCCGAAGATCCCCAGCTCTACTGCGGACGACGACTGGGCAAGTTGGGGATCGGTGGAGAGAATACTTTGAAGATCTCCTCAAGCCCACCGACATGTCTTCCAATGAGGAAGCAGTTTCTAGGACCCCTGTGGTGGGATCTCCTATTTCTGGGGCTGAGGTAGTTTAGAAGCTCCTTCAGTGGCAGGGATGAGATCCGCCTGAAGTTCCTTAAGGCTTTGGATGCCGTGTGGCTGTCGTAGTTGACAAGACTCTGGGTGGACATCTGGGGCGGTGCCTCTGGATTGGCAGATTGTGGTGGTGGTGGTGGTGGTGGTGGTGGTGATAGTGGTGGTGGTGGTGCCTCTACCTTTACTGGATCAGGATCTGACTTATGTCATTTTCTGCTCCGGAAAGTCCACTCTGCAGAAACTGAAATCCCAGCAAACTTGTAATATATATTTTTTTCACCACCAGGACCAAGAACCCTTGTCAGCCAGCAATAATAGCTCTGATGAGTTCAACCTAAACAACACTACAACAATTGCAACACACCAACAGCTCAGTCGCAGCATTTTAAGGAGCATGCAGAGCTAGATAGACCAATCATGATTCTTCAAATATAGCTACTGACATCATTCAGAGTTTGTTAACAAACTACATCAGGAAGTTGTCTAGATCCACAAATGTAACGTCGGGATTATTTACTTTTGTACATCAAGCGACTTCAGGAGACTCTGCGGTTGGATGAACAGCAGCCTTGAAAGGGTAATAGTCATTCAAATACAAACCCCGTTTCCATATGAGTTGGGAAATGGTGTTAGATGTAAATATAAACAGAATACAATGATTTGCAAATCCTTTTCAAGCCATATTCAGTTGAATATGCTACAAAGACAACATATTTCATGTTCAAACTCATAAACATTATTTTTTTTGCAAATAATCATTAACTTTAGAATTTGATGCCAGCAACACGTGACAAAGAAGTTGGGAAAGGTGGCAATAAATACTGATTAAGTTGAGGAACGCTCATCAAACACTTATTTGGAACATCCCACAGGTGTGCAGGCTAATTGGGAACAGGTGGGTGCCATGATTGGCTATAAAAACAGCTTCCCAAAAAATGCTCAGTCTTTCACAAGAAAAGATGGGGCGAGGTACACCCCTTTGTCCACAACTGCGTGAGCAAATAGTCAAACAGTTTAAGAACAACCTTTCTCAAAGTGACATTGCAAGAAATTGAGGGATTTCAACATCTATGCTCCATAATATCATCAAAAGGTTCAGAGAATCTGGAGAAATCACTCCACGTAAGCGGCATGGCCGGAAACCAACATTGAATGACCGTGACCTTCCATCCCTCAGACCGACATCAATCTTTAAAGGATATCACCACATAGGCTCAGGAACACTTCAGAAAACCACTGTCACTAAATACAGTTGGTCGCTACATCTGTAAGTGCAAGTTAAAGCTCTACCATGCAAAGCGAAA
The DNA here is from genome assembly GCF_033978795.1 of Nerophis ophidion. NCBI lineage: Eukaryota > Metazoa > Chordata > Actinopteri > Syngnathiformes > Syngnathidae > Nerophis > Nerophis ophidion. The sequence continues at coordinate 815,117 of NC_084634.1, read as the reverse complement.
GCCATTTATCAACAACATCCAGAAACGCCACTGACTTCTCTGGGCCCGAGATCATCTAAGATGGACTGATGCAAAGTGGAAAAGTGTTCTGTGGTCTGACGAGTCCACATTTCACATTGTTTTTGTAAAAATTTCCGACATTGTGTCATCCGGACCAAAGGGGAAGTGAACCATCCAGACTGTTATCCACGCAAAGTGTAAAAGCCAGCATGTGTGATGGTATGGGGGTGTATTAGTGTGTTGTAGTCAGCATGTGTGATGGTATGGGGGTGTATTAGTGAACAAGACATGGGTAACTTACACATGTGTGATGGTATGGGGGTGTATTAGTGCCCAAGACATGGGTAACTTACACATGTGTGATGGTATGGGGGTGTATTAGTGCCCAAGACATGGGTAACTTACACATGTGTGATGGTATGGGGGTGTATTAGTGAACAAGACATGGGTAACTTACACATGTGTGATGGTATGGGGGTGTATTAGTGGCCAAGGCATGGGTAACTTACACATGTGTGATGGTATGGGGGTGCATTAGTGCCCAAGGCATGGGTAACTTACACATGTGTGATGGTATGGGGGTGTATTAGTGAACAAGACATGGGTAACTTACACATGTGTGATGGTATGGGGGTGCATTAGTGCCCAAGGCATGGGTAACTTACACATGTGTGATGGTATGGGGGTGCATTAGTGAACAAGACATGGGTAACTTACACATGTGTGATGGTATGGGGGTGTATTAGTGAACAAGACATGGGTAACTTACACATGTGTGATGGTATGGGGGTGTATTAGTGAACAAGACATGGGTAACTTACACATGTGTGATGGTATGGGGGTGTATTAGTGAACAAGACATGGGTAACTTACACATGTGTGATGGTATGGGGGTGTATTAGTGAACAAGACATGGGTAACTTACACATGTGTGATGGTATGGGGGTGTATTAGTGCCCAAGACATGGGTAACTTACACATGTGTGATGGTATGGGGGTGTATTAGTGCCCAAGACATGGGTAACTTACACATGTGTGATGGTATGGGGGTGTATTAGTGAACAAGACATGGGTAACTTACACATGTGTGATGGTATGGGGGTGTATTAGTGGCCAAGGCATGGGTAACTTACACATGTGTGATGGTATGGGGGTGCATTAGTGCCCAAGGCATGGGTAACTTACACATGTGTGATGGTATGGGGGTGTATTAGTGAACAAGACATGGGTAACTTACACATGTGTGATGGTATGGGGGTGCATTAGTGCCCAAGGCATGGGTAACTTACACATGTGTGATGGTATGGGGGTGCATTAGTGAACAAGACATGGGTAACTTACACATGTGTGATGGTATGGGGGTGTATTAGTGAACAAGACATGGGTAACTTACACATGTGTGATGGTATGGGGGTGTATTAGTGAACAAGACATGGGTAACTTACACATGTGTGATGGTATGGGGGTGTATTAGTGAACAAGACATGGGTAACTTACACATGTGTGATGGTATGGGGATGCATTAGTGCCCAAGGCATGGGTAACTTACACATGTGTGATGGTATGGGGGTGTATTAGTGAACAAGACATGGGTAACTTACACATGTGTGATGGTATGGGGGTGCATTAGTGCCCAAGGCATGGGTAACTTACACATGTGTGATGGTATGGGGGTGCATTAGTGCCCAAGGCATGGGTAACTTACACATGTGTGATGGTATGGGGGTGTATTAGTGAACAAGACATGGGTAACTTACACATGTGTGATGGTATGGGGGTGCATTAGTGCCCAAGGCATGGGTAACTTACACATGTGTGATGGTATGGGGGTGCATTAGTGCCCAAGGCATGGGTAACTTACACATGTGTGATGGTATGGGGGTGTATTAGTGAACAAGACATGGGTAACTTACACATGTGTGATGGTATGGGGGTGTATTAGTGAACAAGACATGGGTAACTTACACATGTGTGATGGTATGGGGGTGTATTAGTGAACAAGACATGGGTAACTTACACATGTGTGATGGTATGGGGGTGTATTAGTGAACAAGACATGGGTAACTTACACATGTGTGATGGTATGAGGGTGTATTAGTGAACAAGACATGACTAACTTACACATGTGTGATGGTATGGGGGTGTATTAGTGAACAAGACATGGGTAACTTACACATGTGTGATGGTATGGGGGTGTATTAGTGAACAAGGCATGGGTAACTTACACATGTGTGATGGTATGGGGGTGTATTAGTGAACAAGACATGGGTAACTTACACATGTGTGATGGTATGGGGGTGTATTAGTGAACAAGACATGGGTAACTTACACATGTGTGATGGTATGGGGGTGTATTAGTGAACAAGACATGGGTAACTTACACATGTGTGATGGTATGGGGGTGTATTAGTGAACAAGACATGGGTAACTTACACATGTGTGATGGTATGGGGGTGTATTAGTGAACAAGACATGGGTAACTTACACATGTGTGATGGTATGGGGGTGTATTAGTGCCCAAGGCATGGGTAACTTACACATGTGTGATGGTATGGGGGTGCATTAGTGCCCAAGACATGGGTAACTTACACATGTGTGATGGTATGGGGGTGTATTAGTGAACAAGACATGGGTAACTTACACATGTGTGATGGTATGGGGGTGTATTAGTGCCCAAGGCATGGGTAACTTACACATGTGTGATGGTATGGGGGTGTATTAGTGAACAAGACATGGGTAACTTACACATGTGTGATGGTATGGGGGTGCATTAGTGCCCAAGGCATGGGTAACTTACACATCTGTGAAGGCACCATTAATGCTGAAAGGTACATACAGCTTTTGTAACAACATATGTTGCCAAATAAGCGCCATCTGTTTCATGGACGCCCCTGCTTATTTCAGCAAGACAATGCCAAGCCATGTGTTACAACAGCGTGGCTTTGTAGTAAAAGAGTGCAGGTACTTTCCTGGCCCGCCTGCAGTCCAGACCTGTCTCCCATGGAAAATGTGTGAAGTGTAAAATAGGACAGCAGAAACCCCGGACTGTTGAAGGACTGAAGCTCTACATAAAACAAGAATGGGAAAGAATTCCACTTTTTTGTCGAGTGTATATTGTGTTTTTTATGGGACCACTGCTTTATAGGACTGTGCAGCCACAAAGGCACACTCATGCAAACCTTACAAAACGTAAAGGCAATCTTTGATCTAGTTGTGGTTTCTAGTAAGAATGTGTCTGAGGTTTTCTCTTTTTGTGTTATAAACACTTATGTCCTCAACCTATGTTTGTTCAACTGCTTTGTCCGTCTGGTGTCTGTCAGAAGAGGGCTCGAACTAACATGGACACGCCTCTCCCACTGACCCCGCCCACATGCGGTGCAGCCCTTTAGTAGACCAGTGCTGATGAGGGCGACTTAATAATCCCAAAGACATGGTGGTGCTCTTGTTCCTCAGCTTTGCTGCCTGCACTGCTCTGCTCTCAGGTAACAACACTTAGTCCACAATCAACTGGACTTGTCATAGTTCCACCATCTTTTCAGCAGGAGAGAAGGTCAAGCAGACTCCCAGTGACATCATCATGAAGACGGGAGAGACGGCCACCATCCAATGTATTCATAGCATACCGAGCTACAACCAGATGTTCTGGTACCAGAACCTGGACATGCAGATGCAGCTGCTGGGCTACATGTATCATGGCAATACCGAAATCGAGCCTTACATGGACGTGAAGATCAAAGGGAGCGCCTCTGAAGGGGAAAGCTGCAACCTGATCATCCCAAATCTCAAGCTGAACAGCAGTGCACTTTATTATTGTGCAGCTAGCTACCACGCTGCAGCATTAGGCTGCCTTATCAAGTCATAAACCTGATAACACCCCCACAACCTCACACCTGGATCCAACCGTCCCCCAGCACTCCTATTAGAACGGAGGTTAGTCTGGTTCATCAGATGTCTTCTCTTGTGACATCAGAGCAGCACGGCCTTGTGGGACTCAATGAAGTTCTGCAATATAGAACCACAACCTGTAGACAACAGAAAGTATTTGTAGCGCTGCAGGGAGGCCGTGGTCCATCACAACTGCAGTCCAGTCATGCATCTGGAATGATCCAAACTCAAGAAAACTCTTGTTGAAAGACATCTTTTCATCCATTCATCTTCTGCTTAGAAGCAGAGACTATCTTCCCGGGTGATCCTGAGGTGTTCCCAGACCAGCTGGGAGACACAGCCTTTCCAACGTGTCCTGAGTCTTCTCCACTGCCTCCTACCGGTTGGACATTCTGACCAGGTGCTCGATCCACCTCCTGTAACTCATCTTGGAGGAGGAGCAGTGGTTTTAGTTTGAGCTCCTCCCAAATGACACCTATCTCCCTACGTCCAAGGAAGATCCCCGCTAGCCGATGCAGAAAACTCATTTGGGCCGCTTTTACCCAAGATCTTGTCCTTTCGGTCATAACCCAAAGCTCATGACCACAGGTGAGGACGGGAACGGAAACTGGCCAATAGATTTAGAACTTTGCCTTCCTGTTCAGTTGCTTTTTTACCACGACAGACTGGTACAGAGTCCACATTATTGCAGACCCAGCACCAATCCACCTGTCAATCTCACCATCCACTCTTTCCTCATTAGGAAACAAGACCCCAGGGTACTTGAACCCCTAAACCTGGGGCAGGATCCTGTCCCCAAGCCACACATGGTACTCCACTATTTTCCGGGTCGAGAACCACGGACCTGAACGTGCTGGTTTTCCCCCCAGTCGCGTCACACTCAGCTATGTGCCGATCCAGTCAGAGCTGAAGATCCTGGCCAGAGGAAGCCATCAGGACTTAATCATCCACAAAAAGCAGAGACCTAATCCTGCAGCCACCAAAGCAGAGGCCCTCAACACCCTGACTGGGGCTTAAATTCTGTCCATAAAAGTTGTAAACAGAATCAGTGATTGAGGGCAGTCCTGGCAGAGACCAACCCTCTCTGGAACCAGGTCAGACATACTGCTGGCAATGCAAGCTAGGTCTGACATGGACCAGAGAAGGAATGGACCACCACAATCGGGGATCTGATACCCCTTTCAAATATGAACTGGGTGTAGTAGTGTGAGCACTAGAACTGGGTGTAGTACTGTGAGCACTAGAACTGGGTGTAGTAGTGTGAGCACTAGAACTGGGTGTAGTAATGTGAGCACTAGAACTGGGTGTAGTAGTGTGAGCACTAGAACTGGGTGTAGTAATGTGAGCACTAGAACTGGGTGTAGTAGTGTGAGCACTAGAACTGGGTGTAGTAGTGTGAGCACTAGAACTGGGTGTAGTAGTGTGAGCACTAGAACTGGGTGTAGTAGTGTGAGCACTAGAACTGGGTGTAGTAATGTGAGCACTAGAACTGGGTGTAGTAATGTGAGCACTAGAACTGGGTGTAGTAATGTGAGCACTAGAACTGGGTGTAGTAGTGTGAGCACTAGAACTGGGTGTAGTAGTGTGAGCACTAGAACTGGGTGTAGTAGTGTGAGCACTAGAACTGGGTGTAGTAATGTGAGCACTAGAACTGGGTGTAGTAATGTGAGCACTAGAACTGGGTGTAGTAATGTGAGCACTAGAACTGGGTGTAGTAGTGTGAGCACTAGAACTGGGTGTAGTAATGTGAGCACTAGAACTGGGTGTAGTAATGTGAGCACTAGAACTGGGTGTAGTAGTGTGAGCACTAGAACTGGGTGTAGTAATGTGAGCACTAGAACTGGGTGTAGTAGTGTGAGCACTAGAACTGGGTGTAGTAATGTGAGCACTAGAACTGGGTGTAGTAGTGTGAGCACTAGAACAGGGTGTAGTAATGTGAGCACTAGAACTGGGTGTAGTAATGTGAGCACTAGAACTGGGTGTAGTAATGTGAGCACTAGAACTGGGTGAAGTAATGTGAGCACTAGAACTGGGTGTAGTAGTGTGAGCACTAGAACTGGGTGTAGTAGTGTGAGCACTAGAACTGGGTGTAGTAGTGTGAGCACTAGAACTGGGTGTAGTAATGTGAGCAGTAGAACTGGGTGTAGTAATGTGAGCACTAGGACTGGGTGTAGTAATGTGAGCACTAGAACTGGGTGTAGTAGTGTGAGCACTAGAACTGGGTGTAGTAATGTGAGCACTAGAACTGGGTGTAGTAATGTGAGCACTAGAACTGGGTGTAGTAATGTGAGCACTAGAACTGGGTGTAGTAATGTGAGCACTAGAACTGGGTGTAGTAGTGTGAGCACTAGAACTGGGTGTAGTAATGTGAGCACTAGAACTGGGTGTAGTAATGTGAGCACTAGAACTGGGTGTAGTAGTGTGAGCACTAGAACTGGGTGTAGTAATGTGAGCAGTAGAACTGGGTGTAGTAATGTGAGCAGTAGAACTGGGTGTAGTAATGTGAGCACTAGAACTGGGTGTAGTAATGTGAGCACTAGAACTGGGTGTAGTAGTGTGAGCACTAGAACTGGGTGTAGTAGTGTGAGCACTAGTACTGGGTGTAGTAATGTGAGCACTAGAACTGGGTGTAGTAGTGTGAGCACTAGAACTGGGTGTAGTAATGTGAGCACTAGAACTGGGTGTAGTAGTGTGAGCACTAGATCTGGGTGTAGTAATGTGAGCACTAGAACTGGGTGTAGTAATGTGAGCACTAGAACTGGGTGTAGTAATGTGAGCACTAGAACTGGGTGTAGTAATGTGAGCACTAGAACTGGGTGTAGTAATGTGAGCACTAGAACTGGGTGTAGTAGTGTGAGCACTAGAACTGGGTGTAGTAGTGTGAGCACTAGAACTGGGTGTAGTAGTGTGAGCACTAGAACTGGGTGTAGTAGTGTGAGCACTAGACCTGGGTGTAGTAATGTGAGCACTAGAACTGGGTGTAGTAATGTGAGCACTAGGACTGGGTGTAGTAATGTGAGCACTAGAACTGGGTGTGGTAATGTGAGCACTAGAACTGGGTGTAGTAATGTGAACACTAGAACTGGGTGTAGTAATGTGAGCACTAGGACTGGGTGTAGTAATGTGAGCACTAGAACTGGGTGTAGTAATGTGAACACTAGAACTGGGTGTAGTAATGTGAGCACTAGGACTGGGTGTAGTAATGTGAGCACTAGAACTGGGTGTAGTAGTGTGAGCACTAGAACTGGGTGTAGTAATGTGAGCACTAGAACTGGGTGTAGTAGTGTGAGCACTAGAACTGGGTGTAGTAGTGTGAGCACTAGAACTGGGTGTAGTAATGTGAGCACTAGAACTGGGTGTAGTAATGTGAGCACTAGAACTGGGTGTAGTAATGTGAGCACTAGAACTGGGTGTAGTAATGTGAGCACTAGAACTGGGTGTAGTAGTGTGAGCACTAGAACTGGGTGTAGTAATGTGAGCACTAGAACTGGGTGTAGTAGTGTGAGCACTAGAACTGGGTGTAGTAATGTGAGCACCAGAACTGGGTGTAGTAGTGTGAGCACTAGAACTGGGTGTAGTAACCTGAGCACTAGAACTGGGTGTAGTAGTGTGAGCACTAGAACTGGGTGTAGTAGTGTGAGCACTAGAACTGGGTGTAGTAATGTGAGCACTAGAACTGGGTGTAGTAATGTGAGCACTAGAACTGGGTGTAGTAGTGTGAGCACTAGAACTGGGTGTAGTAACCTGAGCACTAGAACTGGGTGTAGTAATGTGAGCACTAGAACTGGGTGTAGTAATGTGAGCACTAGAACTGGGTGTAGTAATGTGAGCACTAGAACTGGGTGTAGTAATGTGAGCACTAGAACTGGGTGTAGTAGTGTGAGCACTAGAACTGGGTGTAGTAATGTGAGCACTAGAACTGGGTGTAGTAATGTGAGCACTAGAACTGGGTGTAGTGATGTCAGCACTAAAACTGGGTGTAGTAGTGTGAGCACTAGAACTGGGTGTAGTAATGTGAGCACTAGAACTGGGTGTAGTAATGTGAGCACTAGAACTGGGTGTAGTAATGTGAGCACTAGAACTGGGTGTAGTAATGTGAGCACTAGAACTGGGTGTAGTAATGTGAGCACTAGAACTGGGTGTAGTAATGTGAGCACTAGAACTGGGTGTAGTAATGTGAGCGATAGAACTGGGTGTAGTAGTGTGAGCACTAGAACTGGGTGTAGTAATGTGAGCACTAGAACTGGGTGTAGTAATGTGAGCACTAGAACTGGGTGTAGTAATGTGAGCACTAGAACTGGGTGTAGTAATGTGAGCACTAGAACTGGGTGTAGTAATGTGAGCACTAGAACTGGGTGTAGTAGTGTTAGCACTAGAACTGGGTGTAGTAATGTAAGCACTAGAACTGGGTGTAGTAATGTGAGCACTAGAACTGGGTGTAGTAGTGTGAGCACTAGAACTGGGTGTAGTGGTGTGAGCACTAGAACTGGGTGTAGTAATGTGAGCACTAGAACTGGGTGTAGTAGTGTGAGCACTAGAACTGGGTGTAGTAATGTGAGCACTAGAACTGGGTGTAGTAATGTGAGCACTAGAACTGGGTGTAGTAATGTGAGCACTAGAACTGGGTGTAGTAATGTGAGCACTAGAACTGGGTGTAGTAATGTGAGCACTAGAACTGGGTGTAGTAATGTGAGCACTAGAACTGGGTGTAGTAATGTGAGCACTAGAACTGGGTGTAGTAATGTGAGCACTAGAACTGGGTGTAGTAGTGTGAGCACTAGAACTGGGTGTAGTAGTGTGAGCACTAGAACTGGGTGTAGTAATGTGAGCACTAGAACTGGGTGTAGTAATGTGAGCACTAGAACTGGGTGTAGTAATGTGAGCACTAGAACTGGGTGTAGTAGTGTGAGCACTAGAACTGGGTGTAGTAATGTGAGCACTAGAACTGGGTGTAGTAATGTGAGCACTAGAACTGGGTGTAGTAATGTGAGCACTAGAACTGGGTGTAGTAGTGTGAGCACTAGAACTGGGTGTAGTAATGTGAGCACTAGAACTGGGTGTAGTAATGTGAGCACTAGAACTGGGTGTAGTAATGTGAGCACTAGAACTGGGTGTAGTAATGTGAGCACTAGAACTGGGTGTAGTAGTGTGAGCACTAGAACTGGGTGTAGTAATGTGAGCACTAGAACTGGGTGTAGTAATGTGAGCACTAGAACTGGGTGTAGTAGTGTGAGCACTAGAACTGGGTGTAGTAATGTGAGCACTAGAACTGGGTGTAGTAGTGTGAGCACTAGAACTGGGTGTAGTAATGTGAGCACTAGAACTGGGTGTAGTAGTGTGAGCACTAGAACTGGGTGTAGTGGTGTGAGCACTAGAACTGGGTGTAGTAATGTGAGCACTAGAACTGGGTGTAGTAGTGTGAGCACTAGAACTGGGTGTAGTAATGTGAGCACTAGAACTGGGTGTAGTAATGTGAGCACTAGAACTGGGTGTAGTAATGTGAGCACTAGAACTGGGTGTAGTAATGTGAGCACTAGAACTGGGTGTAGTAATGTGAGCACTAGAACTGGGTGTAGTAATGTGAGCACTAGAACTGGGTGTAGTAATGTGAGCACTAGAACTGGGTGTAGTAATGTGAGCACTAGAACTGGGTGTAGTAGTGTGAGCACTAGAACTGGGTGTAGTAGTGTGAGCACTAGAACTGGGTGTAGTAATGTGAGCACTAGAACTGGGTGTAGTAATGTGAGCACTAGAACTGGGTGTAGTAATGTGAGCACTAGAACTGGGTGTAGTAGTGTGAGCACTAGAACTGGGTGTAGTAATGTGAGCACTAGAACTGGGTGTAGTAATGTGAGCACTAGAACTGGGTGTAGTAATGTGAGCACTAGAACTGGGTGTAGTAGTGTGAGCACTAGAACTGGGTGTAGTAATGTGAGCACTAGAACTGGGTGTAGTAATGTGAGCACTAGAACTGGGTGTAGTAATGTGAGCACTAGAACTGGGTGTAGTAATGTGAGCACTAGAACTGGGTGTAGTAGTGTGAGCACTAGAACTGGGTGTAGTAATGTGAGCACTAGAACTGGGTGTAGTAGTGTGAGCACTAGAACTGGGTGTAGTACGCACAAATGGGCCAATTACTTTTAATGTATTTGTATTTTGTGCTTAATGTTTTTCACTTTCCTCAACTTTTCCTTAAAAGCCTGACCAGGGACTAGGGTTGCAAATGAGCTTGTGGCTGGAAGTCTTCTGTACTTTGACATGTCTTACCTGTGAGCAGCAATGTTCCATTGTACTGTCCCTGTCTAATAAATACATCAATAGAATGAAAAATGAATGAACAGCCGCGTTAAAAGGGTAATAGTCATGAAAATGAGGACTTGCAACCCTCCTGTCATGCAAGAATAAGCAATAAGCATCAGGTGTGGCCCCACCTGTGGAAGTCGCACCAGTCACCGACATCACCATTCCTTTTCACCCTCAACAATAATGTTGATTTGACAATAAACGCCAGATCGTGCAAAGTCCTCATGTGCTTTCCTCCAATCCTCTTTCCTCAGTGGAGCACATGAATGGTTTCCCTCAGAGTCGTCTGTCTCCGCCAACTGCTGTCAACAACTCCTCCTCTCCTTCCTGACTGCTTCCTTTAACAAGGCGACAGGTGATTAGACAAACACTCTCAGCTGTGTCATCTACGCACCGGTCGCCAATCTCGAAGCCGGTTCTTCGCTGCAGGTCCGCAGGCCACGCCCAGCACACTGACTTTAAAAGTGAGGCCTCTGCCTTTGAGAAGCTGCTGTTTGACGGGAAGACAAAGATGCATTTCCTCTTCTGGCTTTCTTGGGCAGGTATTCATTGGCAGCTTCTATTTGTTGGCCTTCTTTCTTCTCATTGTCTCCCCCTTCTCTTGCCGTGGAGGTGTCTGCTGGAGCTTTGCAGTGCATCAGTCTCCTCCCCAGCTGATCGCAAAATGTGCGGACAGCGTGGAGATTGTCTGCAGCCACAACAACTCCGACTACCGAACCATGTTCTGGTACCGGCTCTCTCCTTCGGACACACACTTGACCTTCCTTGGCGTGTTGTACAGTAACTACACCAGCCTGGAGCGGCCCTACAGAGAAGATTTTACTATGTCGGGAGATTTGCGGGGGAACGCGGCCAAGAACACCTCGCTTCTGGTCCAGCGTCTGCGAGCGGAGCACAGTGCTGTGTACTACTGTGCAGCCACGGACACACACTCACACAAACATGCTTACAACTTGACAAAAAGTCAACACAATCTTTGATCTGATGGTGGTTTTCAGGCAGCTGTCTCCGGAGTCACTGCGTGTGCACTCATGTCCTCAACAAGGGCGTCTTTGGGAAATAAAACTGTTTCTGCTCTCATTAGCACCTCTTCCTCTGCTGGAACTTTATCAGGAATTTGCCCCTGTGTTTCCACCAGGCTCGGTGGGACTTTTGGTACTTTTGAGGGGATAAAACATGTGTTGAAGTCTTCCTCCCGTGAGTTCAAAAATCACTCCACGTAAGCGGCATGGCCGGAAACCAACATTGAATGACCGTGATCTTCTATCTGTATCAAAAATCGAGATCTATCTTTAAAGGATATCACCACATGGGCTCAAGAACACTTCAGAAAACCACTGTCACTAAATTTGTAAGTGCAAGTTAAAGCTCTACTATACGAAGCGAAAGCCATTTATCAACAACATCCAGAAACGCCGCCGGCTTCTCTGGGCCCGAGCTCATCTAAGATGGACTGATGCAAAGTGGAAAAGTGTTCTGTGGTCTGACGAGTCCACATTTCAAATAGCTTTTGGAAATATTCCACACGGTGTCATCCGGACCAAAGGGGAAGCAAACCATCCACGCAAAGTGTAAAAGTCAGCATGTGTGATGGTATGGGGGTGCATTAGTGCCCAAGGCATGGGTAACTTACACATGTGTGATGGTATGGGGGTGTATTAGTGAACAAGACATGGGTAACTTACACATGTGTGATGGTATGGGGGTGTATTAGTGAACAAGACATGGGTAACTTACACATGTGTGATGGTATGGGGGTGTATTAGTGAACAAGACATGGGTAACTTACACATGTGTGATGGTATGGGGGTGTATTAGTGCCCAAGGCATGGGTAACTTACACATGTGTGATGGTATGGGGGTGTATTAGTGAACAAGACATGGGTAACTTACACATGTGTGATGGTATGGGGGTGTATTAGTGAACAAGACATGGGTAACTTACACATGTGTGATGGTATGGGGGTGTATTAGTGAACAAGACATGGGTAACTTACACATGTGTGATGGTATGGGGGTGTATTAGTGAACAAGACATGGGTAACTTACACATGTGTGATGGTATGGGGGTGTATTAGTGAACAAGACATGGGTAACTTACACATGTGTGATGGTATGGGGGTGTATTAGTGAACAAGACATGGGTAACTTACACATGTGTGATGGTATGGGGGTGTATTAGTGAACAAGACATGGGTAACTTACACATGTGTGATGGTATGGGGGTGTATTAGTGCCCAAGGCATGGGTAACTTACACATGTGTGATGGTATGGGGGTGTATTAGTGAACAAGACATGGGTAACTTACACATGTGTGACGGTATGGGGGTGTATTAGTGAACAAGACATGGGTAACTTACACATGTGTGATGGTATGGGGGTGTATTAGTGAACAAGACATGGGTGTGTATTAGTGCCCAAGGCATGGGTAACTTACACATGTGTGATGGTATGGGGGTGTATTAGTGCCCAAGGCATGGGTAACTTACACATGTGTGATGGTATGGGGGTGTATTAGTGAACAAGACATGGGTAACTTACACATGTGTGATGGTATGGGGGTGCATTAGTGCCCAAGACATGGGTAACTTACACATGTGTGATGGTATGGGGGTGTATTAGTGCCCAAGACATGGGTAACTTACACATGTGTGATGGTATGGGGGTGCATTAGTGCCCAAGGCATGGGTAACTTACACATGTGTGATGGTATGGGGGTGCATTAGTGCCCAAGGCATGGGTAACTTACACATGTGTGATGGTATGGGGGTGTATTAGTGAACAAGACATGGGTAACTTACACATGTGTGATGGTATGGGGGTGTATTAGTGAACAAGACATGGGTAACTTACACATGTGTGATGGTATGGGGGTGTATTAGTGAACAAGACATGGGTAACTTACACATGTGTGATGGTATGGGGGTGTATTAGTGAACAAGACATGGGTAACTTACACATGTGTGATGGTATGGGGGTGTATTAGTGAACAAGACATGGGTAACTTACACATGTGTGATGGTATGGGGGTGTATTAGTGAACAAGGCATGGGTAACTTACACATGTGTGATGGTATGGGGGTGTATTAGTGAACAAGACATGGGTAACTTACACATGTGTGATGGTATGGGGGTGTATTAGTGAACAAGACATGGGTAACTTACACATGTGTGATGGTATGGGGGTGTATTAGTGAACAAGACATGGGTAACTTACACATGTGTGATGGTATGGGGGTGTATTAGTGCCCAAGACATGGGTAACTTACACATGTGTGATGGTATGGGGGTGTATTAGTGCCCAAGGCATGGGTAACTTACACATGTGTGATGGTATGGGGGTGTATTAGTGAACAAGACATGGGTAACTTACACATGTGTGATGGTATGGGGGTGTATTAGTGAACAAGACATGGGTAACTTACACATGTGTGATGGTATGGGGGTGTATTAGTGCCCAAGACATGGGTAACTTACACATGTGTGATGGTATGGGGGTGTATTAGTGCCCAAGGCATGGGTAACTTACACATGTGTGATGGTATGGGGGTGCATTAGTGCCCAAGACATGGGTAACTTACACATCTGTGAAGGCACCATTAATGCTGAAAGGTACATACAGCTTGTGGAACAACATATGCTGCCATCTAAGCGCCGTCTTTTTCATGGACGCCCCTGCTTATTTCAGCAAGACAATGCCAAGCTACCTTCAGCATGTGTTACAACAGCGTGGCTTCGTAAAAAAAAGAGTGTGGGTTTTTTCCTGGCCCGCCTGCAGTCCAGACCTGTCTCCCATGGAAAATGTGTGGTGCATTATGAAGCGTAAAATAGGACAGCGGAGACCCCGGACTGTTGAAGGACTGAAGCTCTACATAAAACAAGAATGGGAAAGAATTCCACTTTCAAAGCTTCAACAATTAGTTTCCTCAGTTCCCAAACATTCATTGAGTGTTGTTAAAAGAAAAGGTGATGTAACACAGTGGTGAACATGCCCTTTCCCAACTACTTTGGCACGTGTTGCAGCCATGAACAATAAAGTTTATGAGTTTGAACATGAAATATGTTGTCTTTGTAGCATATTCAACTGAATATGGCTTGAAAAGGATTTGCAAATCATTGTATTCTGTTTATATTTACATCTAACACCATTTCCCAACTCATATGGAAACGGGGTTAGTACAAGGATGTTAGACTACCATGCCTTGTTACTGTAAAGGTGTATGCAGGGGGGTTTTGGATAGGAGTGAAAAGGTTTGCAGCATCCCCGCCTTTTCTTCCTGAGTTGAGTTTCTTTTCTTAGCGCCACACAAATAGCAGCCTGAGAGTGGAGATGCCAGCTGAGATATGGAGCTCCGTGGTGGGGGGTGAGAGTTCTGCTGGTGGGGGGGGAGTCAGAAGCAGAAAAAACTGGTGCAGGTTTTTGAGTGGGGCGTTCACACCGTGGGTACAGGGGGCCACGGTGATACAAGGCAACTGAGGGGCCGTACAAAAACCTCCTCCCATTAGATCCATGCCGGGAGGTGACAGGAGATCTTCTTCACAGCAGAAATGCCACTTGTCTTCACTCCCCTTGAGGAAGGAAGTCCTCACAAGTCCTTGTCCTGCTCGTCAGGACACATTCTGCTTTTTTAAAGACCTCTTGGGAGAAGGGATGAAGGATGGAGAAGTGAATAGTCTGGACTGTGGAGTCCCGCTGACAGAAGGATGAAGACCTTCTTAACTGGGACCACAGTGGACCAAAGGGAAGACAACCAGGGATTTGCTAGCACCACCAAGGGGTTTTCTGGCAAGGCAGGAGAAGTTTGGACCAATGTGGTTTTTATGTCGGCGTGTTGACTCTGTGCCACTTATGAAGCCTACTTTGGCCAGGGTACCAAACTGACCGTTCTTGGTGAGTAGAACTACAGTTTCTTGGGGAGGCCAAAGGGTTAGGGTTACTAGTTGCTAGTGCCAAAAGGGCTCCAACAGGCTGGAGTTGACGTTTTGGAGCAGGAACAAGGTTAACGTTTCTACCAGGTCAGACACCCGCCGTAGGAACTGTAGACCAGTCCAGAATCTTACAAGCAAATAGCTTTTTTGATCAAACTAAAGTTGGGAGTAATGCATGTAGTGGTTCTGGGTTGTTTTGGGTACCAGACACCTGCAACGTGTCTTCTTCTCAAGTCTACTTTGAGGTTAACAGTTCTAGGTAAGACACCAGAATTGGTCAATTTAAGGAGTTTAAAAGAAATTGTTATCTTATAAGAGTTGAAGATGGTGGGGTAGGAGGGTAAGTCACGCTGTTTGGTGCACGAGACAACTGCACTGTGGCTAGTTACGGCAAAGAAGCTTTCTTTGGTGCAGGAACACGACTAACGGTTCTAGGTAAGACACCAGAATAAGTCAATGCAAAGACTTTAAATGATTTCAGAGCCTGAATAGAAAATTAATTTAATGGAGTTAAAGTTGGAGAAAAAGGAGCTATGTAGTTTTCTACACGAGAAAACCGCACTGTGAGTACCTCTGCTGAAGCCTACTTTGGCCCAGGAACAAGACTAACAGTTCTAGGTAAGACACCAGAATAAGTCGATGTAAGGAATTGAAAAGATTCTGAGAAAACTGTTTCGAACTGGGATAAAGTTGGAGGATTGGAAAAAATAGAGTAGCAGATTTTGGTGAACAGGACACTGTGACTGGTTATAGCTCTGAAGTTTTTCTTTGGCCCAGGAACAAGACTAACAGTTCTAGGTAAGACACCAGAATAAGTCGATGTAAGGAATTGAAAAGATTCTGAGAAAACTGTTTCAAACGGAGATGAAGTTGGAGGATTGGAAAAAATTGAGTAGCAGATTTCCGTGAACAGGACACTGTGACTGGTTATAGCTCTGAATTTGTCTTTGGTGTGGGAACAAGACTAACAGTTCTAGGTAAGACACCAGAATAAGTCGATGTAAGGAATTGAAGAGATTGTAAGAAAACTTTGACACAGCGCGATAGTTATAGTAGCAGATGTTGATGTACGGGACCACAACACTGTGACTGGTTATGGTTCTGAAGTCTTCTTTGGCGCGGGAACAAGACTAACAGTTCTAGGTAAGACAGCATTTAAACCTTTAGAATACAACTACTTTGAATAACCCTAAAGTTGTAAAAATACTAGTCGCGTTGTTGCGGGTTGTTTTTAGGATCCGGGACAAGGCGACTGTGACATATGATCCTTCTTCTGAAGCCTTCTTTGACCTCCATCTAGTCCACTCACAACAGTCCAGGGTCAAACTACTTCTATATAAGAATCTGGTGTTCAAAAATGATTGCCTTCTTTGGGTTAGGAGACAAGTGCAGTGCGACTTTAGTTACTGTTCTTTACCCAAGGAAGGGTAAGACACCTTCTAAACTCAACCTTTTAGGTAAGAAAATTGGCAACAGAAATCCAAACATTGTTGACTCTTTAAGTGGTTTGTCATGTGACTGTGCACCTTTTCTTTACAGAATAACTTCTACACGCATAAAAGTCACCTTTGTGAAGTTGACTTGTGTAGCTTTTCACTTCTAAGCCGCCACGTCAACACATTTTGATTTTGAGCAGGCTGCTCTTGGAGCTTTTCAGCCCACCACCTCGTCCTTAGGATGGAATGTCAGTGCTAACTTCTTCCTCAAACTGTCGCAGATTTTTCTTTTTAATATTAAATTGTGTGAAAGCTCACTTGCTACGTCTGTGTTGGGAAGACAATTAGATGAATGGTCTTTGTTTGTTTTGAATCACCCTAAAAAACTAAATATGTGACTCCGACGGGCTGCAGAGGGTCTAAGACGAGGCTAAAACAACTTTATTGTAGTTTGATATATCACATGCATACTTAGCATGAATGAAATGTACGGACTTTACGATCATATCAAGTCCAAGTGGAGGTTTTATGCTATGCATTGTTTGCACGTAACAAACACGTACGTTCATTGACTACTTTACCGTGTTTAAATATTATGAACAACTATTTTTTTGACTTGATTGAGGACTACTTTGTCTTTGATTTGTAGGCAAACATACGGCGGGTTCAACAGATGTCGACAAAAGCCGTACATCAGGGTCACTGACTAACGCTCCTAAATCCTACCTGATTTTATTGAGGACTAACTCCTTCAGAATGATTGCCAAGACGAGTACATTACCTTTGTTGTCCTTCAAATAGTCTTGGACTGTGACAAAAAGACGTAGGCTAGGTTCTTCTTAAGTGGGCTTGGTCGACTGATTTATCTTTGATTTTGTATTCCACATCTCAAACGTCTTTTAGTACAAACCAAACAGTCCAGTTGTGATGGATTGACTGACCTGAGATGACAAAGACCTGATGAAGGACAACATCCATAGACATTTATCTTTCATGTTTCTAAAAACACCGACATTCAACTAATCAGAGACTAAATCATGGCAAATGTTAGGTTGACTGAAAAGTCTAAATCCTCACCGACAATTGAATTGTCTTCAAAAATACGTACCCCACTAGACTCCAAAGCAGCTCCGTTATTTGGAATCAACTAGTCTTTGATGGTTACCACAACTCCGTGTTTGGGTTCATCAAAGACTAACTTGTCTTGGATTTTTACAAAAACGTCATTGGTGACTGAATTGGGAAAACACGTTCATTGTCTTTGTTAGAAAAAATCTAAAAGTCAACTTAATTTCTTACAAAAAGAAAAATGTCAGGTTCATTCCAGAGAAAATCATCTTCAATGTTTAGAAAAACATTCAACTTAAAGACTAAATCACAGACAACGTTTACAAAACGATGAAGGTCTAAAATTGATTTCAGTTTTTACAAAAAAAGGAACATGTGTTTGATTTGAAATATTTGAAACAATTTACTTTCACTCCAGCATCTCCGCGACCCCAAAAGGGATATGTGGTAGGAAATGGATGGATAGAAGGAATTTTACTGATCAATTTTCATTGACAAACAGCTTTGGTGAAGACATCATAGACAACGTTTCCAGAAAGAATAGTTTTATGTTGGTTGAAAGTCTGAAATGAAGGTTATTGTTTGTGACAGAGACCTAGGTGAGGACTAAATAGTGGTAGTAAAATGTTCATGGGGTTAAAAAACACTTTCTTTTTATTGAAGGCTGTAAATTGTCTTTGGTGTTGAGGAAAGACTAACTTGTCTTGGATTTTTATAAAAACGTCATTGGCGACTGAATTGGGAAAACATGTTCTTTGTATTTGTTGAAAAAAACTAAAAGTCGATTTAAGTTCGTACCAGAAGACGTACGTTAGGTTCATTCCAGGGAAAATCATCTTCAATGTTTAGAAAAACATTCAACTTAAAGACTAAATCACAGACAACGTTTACAAATTGATGAAAGTCCAAAATTGATTTCAGTTTTTACAAAAACAGGAACAATTGTTGGATTTGAGATATTTGAAAGAAATGACTTTGACTGATGGCTTTTCATTGACAAACAGCTTTGGTGAAGACATCACGGACAACGTTTGCAGAAAGAACAGTTTTATGTTGGTCCAAAATGAAGGTTATGGTTTGTGACAGAGACCTAGGTGAGGACTAAATAGTGGTAGAAAAGTGTTGATGGGGTTATGGTTTGTGACAGAGACCTAGGTGAGGACTAAATAGTGGTAGAAAAGTGTTGATGGGGTTATGGTTTGTGACAGAGACCTAGGTGAGGACTAAATAGTGGTAGTAAACTGTTGATGGGGTTATGGTTTGTGACAGAGACCTAGGTGAGGACTAAATAGTGGTAGTAAACTGTTGATGGGGTTATGGTTTGTGACAGAGACCTAGGTGAGGACTAAATAGTGGTAGAAAAGTGTTGATGGAGTTATGGTTTGTGACAGAGACCTAGGTGAGGACTAAATAGTGGTAGTAAACTGTTGATGGGGTTATGGTTTGTGACAGAGACCTAGGTGAGGACTAAATAGTGGTAGTAAACTGTTGATGGGGTTATGGTTTGTGACAGAGACCTAGGTGAGGACTAAATAGTGGTAGAAAAGTGTTGATGGAGTTATGGTTTGTGACAGAGACCTAGGTGAGGACTAAATAGTGGTAGTAAACTGTTGATGGGGTTATGGTTTGTGACAGAGACCTAGGTGAGGACTAAATAGTGGTAGTAAACTGTTGATGGGGTTATGGTTTGTGACAGAGACCTAGGTGAGGACTAAATAGTGTTGATGGGGTTATGGTTTGTGACAGAGACCTAGGTGAGGACTAAATAGTGGTAGTAAACTGTTGATGGAGTTATGGTTTGTGACAGAGACCTAGGTGAGGACTAAATAGTGGTAGAAAAGTGTTGATGGGGTTGAAGAAGACTTCCTGTGGGTTTCTTGAAGGCTGTCAATTGTCTTTGGTGTGGAGGAAAAGGTAAGTTTGGCGAATCCTTCTTTGTCCCCACAGAAGCTGAGCGAGTTCCGACGCCCCCCAAGGTGACCTTGCTGAAACCTTGGGCAGAGGAGTGCGGCCAGCAGGGGAAGAAGAAGAAGAAGAAGAAGAAGACTTTGGTGTGCGTGGCCACGGGCTTCTACCCAGACCACGTCAGCGTGGTGTGGCAGGTCAACCAGGTGCAGGAGGACACAGGTGTGGCCACGGACGGGCGGGCCCTGCGAAGCGGGGACTACTACAACATCAGCAGCAGGCTGAGGGTCCCGAGCAGCCGCTGGTTGGACTCCCAAACCACCTTCAAGTGCGTGGTCCACTTCTTCGACGGGAAGGAAAGAGTGGAGTATGCGGCGGAGGTGAGAGGAGAAAAAGGTGAGTTCCACTTCCAGGTGAAGAAGGCTCCTTCCTCACCTCAACTTCTTCTCCTTGCTGGCAGGCGGGGAGCAGGAAGACGCCATGACGCGAGGTCTGTCCACGCCCAGCTTTTGCCACGCTAACGCTAGCGCTGCTAAACCTTCTCATCCCGCTGCAGACAACTTCCTGAAGATCTGGCAGAGCGCCAAACTCTCCTACGCCGTCCTCATCGCCAAGAGCTGCGTCTACGCCGCCTTCCTACTCTTCCTGCTCTGCAGGCTGACGGTTGGTTGCTTGCCTACACTTGCTTGCTTGCCTGGTTAGCAATGAAGGCTCAACATCTTTAAAGTCTTTCAAGTAGAACAAGTGAAGTGTTGATGGTAACCAATGGCAACAACAAAACAGACCAATCAAAGCTGACTCTTTTAACTGTCATTCAAGTGTAAAAGGAAGTGAACCACTGTTAGCTTGAAAATGTAAACAAAGATAAAAAACATATAAAAGTGTAAACCAAGTTATAATTGCCGTTAACGTTGAAAAGTAAAGAACAATAAAAGAGTTGTATTGTTCACGTGTGATGTTTTGTTTCTTGCAGGTCTCCTCGGGGAAAAGTGACTAACTTCCATTGTTGTCTTCTTCATTGTGTGCTTCATTATTGTCTTCTTCATTGTGTGCTTCATTATTGTCTTCTTCATTATTGTCTTCTTCATTGTGTGCTTCATTGTTGTCTTCTTCATTGTGTGCTTCATTATTGTCTTCTTCATTGTGTGCTTCATTATTGTCTTCTTCATTATTGTCTTCTTCATTATTGTCTTCTTCATTGTGTGCTTCATTATTGTCTTTTTTCATTGTGTGCTTCATTATTGTCTTCTTCATTATTGTCTTATTCATTGTGTGCTTCATTATTGTCTTCTTCATTGTGTGCTTCATTATTGTCTTCTTCATTGTGTGCTTCATTATTGTCTTCTTCATTATTGTCTTATTCATTGTGTGCTTCATTATTGTCTTCTTCATTGTGTGCTTCATTATTGTCTTCTTCATTGTGTGCTTCATTATTGTCTTCTTCATTGTGTGCTTCATTATTGTGTGCTTCATTATTGTCTTCTTCATTGTGTGCTTCATTATTGTCTTCTTCATTGTGTGCTTCATTATTGTGTGCTTCATTATTGTCTTCTTCATTGTGTGCTTCATTATTGTCTTCTTCATTGTGTGCTTCATTATTGTGTGCTTCATTATTGTGTGCTTCATTATTGTCTTCTTCATTGTGTGCTTCATTATTGTGTTGTTCATTGGTTGCTTCATTATTGTGTTGTTCATTATTGTCTTCTTCATTGTGTGCTTCATTGTTGTCTTCTTCATTGTGTGCTTCATTATTGTCTTCTTCATTGTGTGCTTCATTATTGTCTTCTTCATTATTGTCTTCTTCATTATTGTCTTCTTCATTGTGTGCTTCATTATTGTCTTTTTTCATTGTGTGCTTCATTATTGTCTTCTTCATTATTGTCTTATTCATTGTGTGCTTCATTATTGTCTTCTTCATTGTGTGCTTCATTATTGTCTTCTTCATTGTGTGCTTCATTATTGTCTTCTTCATTGTGTGCTTCATTATTGTGTGCTTCATTATTGTCTTCTTCATTGTGTGCTTCATTATTGTGTGCTTCATTATTGTCTTCTTCATTGTGTGCTTCATTATTGTCTTCTTCATTGTGTGCTTCATTATTGTCTTCTTCATTGTGTGCTTCATTATTGTCTTCTTCATTGTGTGCTTCATTATTGTGTGCTTCATTGTCTTCTTCATTGTGTGCTTCATTATTGTGTTGTTCATTGTGTGCTTCATTATTGTGTTGTTCATTGTGTGCTTCATTGTTGTGTTGTTCATTGTGTGCTTCATTGTTGTGTTGTTCATTGTGTGCTTCATTATTGTGTTGTTCATTGTGTGCTTCATTGTTGTCTTCTTCATTGTGTGCTTCATTATTGTCCTGCGTCTTCCTAAGTGCTTTTCACAATAAAAGTCTCATCCAAATAACTTTGCTTTGGTTCAATGGACAAAACCTGATTTCCTAAATGCTGGTGAGATAATAATGTGAGTTGTTTACATGATCTTCATATTTGCAATACAGCTGTTACTATTTGATGATTATTTTGTTACCAGTGGAATATTGAGCAGAGATGGTGTAAGTTAGACATGAATAATGTTAGTGTGGTCACTGTATCATTAGTCTCTGCACACATTACAGTAAATAATGTACTATACAGTAAATAATGTACTATACAAAGTCTTTTCAATAAAACATTGAGAAATATGTCACTTTTACAAGATACAGTAGAGTGCATGAAACGTGAACTATGAGTTATATAAATATTTCAAAGGATTGAATTACTGTAGATATTTTTCTATTTCTATGTGGAATTGTTATTTACATTTACCAACTACTTTAGTATAAATAACAGCATGTACATATGACAATATTTTTTTTTTTTTTGTATTTTGCTCTTGTTTGCCTGCATGAATATATTCCTTTATGACAATGGAAATTACATTTAGCCAAATGATAATTAAACATATGTAACACAGGGTTGAAATAATGTACAAAATACCTCAACGTGAATAATTATTTTTTTAAACTTTGAAAAAAATATTAAAAGTTGAAGAAATGTAGTTACATATATATATATATATATATATATATATATATATATATATATATATATATATATATATATACATACATACATATATATACACACACATATATATATATATATATATATATATATATATATATATATATATATATATATGTATACACGTGTGTACGTGTGTTTGTAGACGTGTGTGTGTGTATATATATATATATATATATATATACATATATATATATATATATATATATATATACAAACCCCGTTTCCATATGAGTTGGGAAATGGTGTTAGATGTAAATATAAACAGAATACAATGATTTGCAAATCCTTTTCAAGCCATATTCAGTTGAATATGCTACAAAGACAACATATTTCATGTTCAAACTCATAAACTTTATTTTCTTTTTGCAAATAATCATTAACTTTAGAATTTGTTTGATGCCAGCAAAACGTGACAAAGAAGTTGGGAAAGGTGGCAATAAATACTGATAAAGTTGAGGAATGCTCATCAAACACTTATTTGGAACATCCCACAGGTGTGCAGGCTAATTGGGAACAGGTGGGTGCCATGATTGGCTATAAAAACAGCTTCCCAGTCTTTCACAAGAAAGGATGGTGCGAGGTACACCCCTTTGTCCACAACTGTGTGAGCAAATAGTCAAACAGTTTAAGAACAACCTTTCTCAAAGTGACATTGCAAGAAAGTGAGGGATTTCAACATCTACGCTCCATAATATCATCAAAAGGTTCAGAGAATCTGGAGAAATCACTGCACGTAAGCAATGATATAACAGACCTTCCATTCCTCAGGCAGTACTGCAACAAAAAGCGACATCAGTGTGTAAAGGATATCACCACATGGGCTCAGGAACACTTCATAAAACCACTGTCAGTAACTACAGTTGGTCGCTACATCTGTAAGTGCAAGTTAAAACTCTACTATGCAAAGCCAAACCAATTCATCAACAACATCCAGAAACGCCGCTGGGTTCTCTGGGCCCGAGCTCATCTAAGTGGGACTGATGCAAAGTGGAAAGGTGTTCTGTGGTCTGATGAGTCCACATTTCAAATTGTTTTTGGGAAACGGTTAACGTTGTGTCCTTTGGACCAAAGAGGAAACGAACCATCAGGACTGTTCTAGGTGCAAAGTGTAAAAGCCAGCATGTGTGATGGTATGGGGGTGTATTAGTGCCCAAGACATGGGTAACTTACACATGTGTGATGGTATGGGGGTGTATTAGTGCCCAAGACATGGGTAACTTACACATGTGTGATGGTATGGGGGTGTATTAGTGAACAAGACATGGGTAACTTACACATGTGTGATGGTATGGGGGTGTATTAGTGCCCAAGACATGGGTAACTTACACATGTGTGATGGTATGGGGGTGTATTAGTGAACAAGACATGGGTAACTTACACATGTGTGATGGTATGGGGGTGTATTAGTGCCCAAGACATGGGTAACTTACACATGTGTGATGGTATGGGGGTGTATTAGTGCCCAAGACATGGGTAACTTACACATGTGTGATGGTATGGGGGTGTATTAGTGAACAAGACATGGGTAACTTACACATGTGTGATGGTATGGGGGTGTATTAGTGCCCAAGACATGGGTAACTTACACATGTGTGATGGTATGGGGGTGTATTAGTGAACAAGACATGGGTAACTTACACATGTGTGATGGTATGGGGGTGTATTAGTGAACAAGACATGGGTAACTTACACATGTGTGATGGTATGGGGGTGTATTAGTGCCCAAGACATGGGTAACTTACACATGTGTGATGGTATGGGGGTGTATTAGTGCCCAACACATGGGTAACTTACACATGTGTGATGGTATGGGGGTGTATTAGTGAACAAGACATGGGTAACTTACACATGTGTGATGGTATGGGGGTGTATTAGTGAACAAGACATGGGTAACTTACACATGTGTGATGGTATGGGGGTGTATTAGTGAACAAGACATGACTAACTTACACATGTGTGATGGTATGGGGGTGTATTAGTGAACAAGACATGGGTAACTTACACATGTGTGATGGTATGGGGGTGTATTAGTGCCCAAGACATGGGTAACTTACACATGTGTGATGGTATGGGGGTGTATTAGTGAACAAGACATGGGTAACTTACACATGTGTGATGGTATGGGGGTGTATTAGTGCCCAAGGCATGGGTAACTTACACATGTGTGATGGTATGGGGGTGTATTAGTGAACAAGACATGGGTAACTTACACATGTGTGATGGTATGGGGGTGTATTAGTGAACAAGACATGGGTAACTTACACATGTGTGATGGTATGGGGGTGTATTAGTGAACAAGACATGGGTAACTTACACATGTGTGATGGTATGGGGGTGTATTAGTGCCCAAGACATGGGTAACTTACACATGTGTGATGGTATGGGGGTGTATTAGTGCCCAACACATGGGTAACTTACACATGTGTGATGGTATGGGGGTGTATTAGTGAACAAGACATGGGTAACTTACACATGTGTGATGGTATGGGGGTGTATTAGTGAACAAGGCATGGGTAACTTACACATGTGTGATGGTATGGGGGTGTATTAGTGAACAAGACATGACTAACTTACACATGTGTGATGGTATGGGGGTGTATTAGTGCCCAAGACATGGGTAACTTACACATGTGTGATGGTATGGGGGTGTATTAGTGAACAAGACATGGGTAACTTACACATGTGTGATGGTATGGGGGTGTATTAGTGAACAAGACATGGGTAACTTACACATGTGTGATGGTATGGGGGTGTATTAGTGCCCAAGGCATGGGTAACTTACACATGTGTGATGGTATGGGGGTGTATTAGTGAACAAGACATGGGTAACTTACACATGTGTGATGGTATGGGGGTGTATTAGTGCCCAAGGCATGGGTAACTTACACATGTGTGATGGTATGGGGGTGTATTAGTGAACAAGACATGGGTAACTTACACATGTGTGATGGTATGGGGGTGTATTAGTGCCCAAGACATGGGTAACTTACACATGTGTGATGGTATGGGGGTGTATTAGTGAACAAGACATGGGTAACTTACACATGTGTGATGGTATGGGGGTGTATTAGTGAACAAGACATGGGTAACTTACACATGTGTGATGGTATGGGGGTGTATTAGTGAACAAGACATGGGTAACTTACACATGTGTGATGGTATGGGGGTGTATTAGTGAACAAGACATGGGTAACTTACACATGTGTGATGGTATGGGGGTGTATTAGTGCCCAAGACATGGGTAACTTACACATGTGTGATGGTATGGGGGTGTATTAGTGAACAAGACATGGGTAACTTACACATGTGTGATGGTATGGGGGTGTATTAGTGCCCAAGACATGGGTAACTTACACATGTGTGATGGTATGGGGGTGTATTAGTGCCCAAGACATGGGTAACTTACACATGTGTGATGGTATGGGGGTGTATTAGTGAACAAGACATGGGTAACTTACACATGTGTGATGGTATGGGGGTGTATTAGTGCCCAAGACATGGGTAACTTACACATGTGTGATGGTATGGGGGTGTATTAGTGAACAAGACATGGGTAACTTACACATGTGTGATGGTATGGGGGTGTATTAGTGAACAAGACATGGGTAACTTACACATGTGTGATGGTATGGGGGTGTATTAGTGCCCAAGACATGGGTAACTTACACATGTGTGATGGTATGGGGGTGTATTAGTGCCCAACACATGGGTAACTTACACATGTGTGATGGTATGGGGGTGTATTAGTGAACAAGACATGGGTAACTTACACATGTGTGATGGTATGGGGGTGTATTAGTGAACAAGGCATGGGTAACTTACACATGTGTGATGGTATGGGGGTGTATTAGTGAACAAGACATGGGTAACTTACACATGTGTGATGGTATGGGGGTGTATTAGTGCCCAAGACATGGGTAACTTACACATGTGTGATGGTATGGGGGTGTATTAGTGCCCAAGACATGGGTAACTTACACATGTGTGATGGTATGGGGGTGTATTAGTGCCCAAGGCATGGGTAACTTACACATGTGTGATGGTATGGGGGTGTATTAGTGAACAAGACATGGGTAACTTACACATGTGTGATGGTATGGGGGTGTATTAGTGCCCAAGACATGGGTAACTTACACATGTGTGATGGTATGGGGGTGTATTAGTGAACAAGACATGGGTAACTTACACATGTGTGATGGTATGGGGGTGTATTAGTGCCCAAGGCATGGGTAACTTACACATGTGTGATGGTATGGGGGTGTATTAGTGAACAAGACATGGGTAACTTACACATGTGTGATGGTATGGGGGTGTATTAGTGAACAAGACATGGGTAACTTACACATGTGTGATGGTATGGGGGTGTATTAGTGCCCAAGACATGGGTAACTTACACATGTGTGATGGTATGGGGGTGTATTAGTGCCCAACACATGGGTAACTTACACATGTGTGATGGTATGGGGGTGTATTAGTGAACAAGACATGGGTAACTTACACATGTGTGATGGTATGGGGGTGTATTAGTGAACAAGGCATGGGTAACTTACACATGTGTGATGGTATGGGGGTGTATTAGTGAACAAGACATGACTAACTTACACATGTGTGATGGTATGGGGGTGTATTAGTGCCCAAGACATGGGTAACTTACACATGTGTGATGGTATGGGGGTGTATTAGTGAACAAGACATGGGTAACTTACACATGTGTGATGGTATGGGGGTGTATTAGTGAACAAGACATGGGTAACTTACACATGTGTGATGGTATGGGGGTGTATTAGTGCCCAAGGCATGGGTAACTTACACATGTGTGATGGTATGGGGGTGTATTAGTGAACAAGACATGGGTAACTTACACATGTGTGATGGTATGGGGGTGTATTAGTGCCCAAGGCATGGGTAACTTACACATGTGTGATGGTATGGGGGTGTATTAGTGAACAAGACATGGGTAACTTACACATGTGTGATGGTATGGGGGTGTATTAGTGCCCAAGACATGGGTAACTTACACATGTGTGATGGTATGGGGGTGTATTAGTGAACAAGACATGGGTAACTTACACATGTGTGATGGTATGGGGGTGTATTAGTGAACAAGACATGGGTAACTTACACATGTGTGATGGTATGGGGGTGTATTAGTGAACAAGACATGACTAACTTACACATGTGTGATGGTATGGGGGTGTATTAGTGAACAAGACATGGGTAACTTACACATGTGTGATGGTATGGGGGTGTATTAGTGCCCAAGACATGGGTAACTTACACATGTGTGATGGTATGGGGGTGTATTAGTGAACAAGGCATGGGTAACTTACACATGTGTTGTCTCCAAGCAACGTTATCATGGACGCCCCTGCTTATTTCAGCAAGACAATGCCAAGTCACTTGTTACAACAGCGTGGCTTCATAGTAAAAGAGTGCAGGTACTAGACTGGCTTGCCTGTAGTCCAGACATGTCTCCAATTTAAAATGTGCGGCACATTGTCAAGTTCTTCAGGTTTTTTCCAAGCAAAATGAATTTCCCCTGATAGGCCTAAAGCTTTAAGAATAAACTTAAACATTTCCAACAATATGAATGAAATTAAATTGAAACATTCCATTCTAATTATCAGAATAAACTTAAACATCACTGATAACTTTTTCAACGTACTTTCAGTCAACTTCCACAGTTTAGTAAACATCAGTGAAATGATGTCCTTGAAACATTTCAGCCAGTGAACTTATTTTCTGTCAACTTTGTCCTCAGTCCAAAGAAGCAAAGAAGCACTTCTTTTCTCAGCAGGTGTGTCTTCTGAGTCCACACAGGAGCTGTCTTCCTTCCTCTTAGCAGCATGTCAACAAGCTGACTGACTGAAGCTCGAACATTGTCAGCAGGTGAACAGGTGTGCAGGTGAACAGGTGAACTCAATCAAGCCAGTCTGCTGGAAGCAGGTGGAGATGTTCAGCCCTCAGCTCTCACTGTTGCCCCTTCAGGCCCGGAGTGTGCTCTACAACTCACTGCTCTTTGTGCTGCTAAATACTTTCACTTGACACGCATTATGAAGTGTAAAATAGGACAGTGGAGACCCCGGACTGTTGAAGGACTGAAGCTCTACATAAAACAAGAATGGGAAAGAATTCCACTTTCAAAGCTTCAACAATTAGTTTCCTCAGTTCCCAAACGTTTATTGAGTGTTGTTCAAAGAAAAGGTGATGTAACACAGTGGTGAACATGCCCTTTCCCAACTACTTTGGCACGTGTTGCAGCCATGAAATTCTAAGTTAATTATTATTTGCAAAAATAAAATAAAATTTATGAGTTTGAACATGAAATATGTTGTCTTTGTAGCATATTCAACTGAATATGGCTTGAAAAGGATTTGCAAATCATTGTATTCTGTTTATATTTACATCTAACACCATTTCCCAACTCATATGGAAACGGGGTTTGTACTTATACATACAAATATATATATGTATATATATACACACATACATTATATACATGTATATATATATGCACACATATATTATATATGAATATATAGATATATATGCACACATACACTTTATATACATATATATATACAAAAAATATATATAAATATTCATACATATAAATGTATATATATACATATAAAATGATATATACACACATACATTATTTATACATATATATATATATTTACACATACATTATATACATGTATACATGTACATATATACATATATATATATATATATATATATATATATATATATATATATATATATGTATTGAAAAACATTTTCACATTGGGGCATTGTGTGTAGAATTTTGAGGAACAAATAAATGTATTCCATTGTGGTATAAGGCTGTAACAAAACAAAACATGAACAAAGTGAAGCGCTGTGAATACTTTCCAGATACATAATTTGGTATTTATTTAATTCATTAAATGTTTTTATATTCAGTTACTTTTTTGGGGGATTATTTATTTGTATATAAGTTTTAGGTAACCTGAGTTTTCCTATATTTTATTAATGTTTTGTTATTTAGCATATTGAAGGGGAAACATTTTTTTTGTCTATTTCTGTGCAATTTATACAAAGTACATAAAATATTGTATTTAAAATAGCCTATTTTGAAATAAGTCACTGAATGACTATTTTATCTATATTTCTACCAACATTTTTTTCCACTCTAATCATGTATTGTTATTTACAGGTTATGTAAATAACCTGACCTTGAATTGTACCTTCAAAAACATTTTAAAAATCCATAAAAACACATATAAATCCTATACTTTTTAATGTATTTAAAAAATATATATATATTTCTTTTCTGCTCCAATTGACGATGAATTGCCTGATGCAGTATTAAGTGACTTTGGGGAGTGAGCATGAAGAATGAAGTCAAGTTTGTTGCTCAGCAAATCAAAGGTCACAGGATGTGGTCGCTCTGCTAACACACACACACACACACACACACACACACACACACACGGAGACGGGTGAGAATAAAGAGGTGTCAGCCAATGCATAGCGTGCTAACTGCCACCCAGGCAGTGTTTACCAGGAAGTGCTGCAGGAAATGTAGATGGAAGCAGGCTGCAAACACCAAAACCACCACACCTTTCTCGCTCTGCATCTTTCAAAACATGAACCAAAAAGCTGAAACATTCCCACAGATGTGTGCAACTAAACCATGATGCTAATGTAGTCACACACAAATCAACCAGTATACTGTATTTACTGTAATTGTATTACAAATAAAATTACTGACGCACTAAGCAGAGATAAGTTCATGTTGTTTTATATGGGAAAAACATGTTGTTGTGTATCATGAAACATGTCCAAAAGTTTATGAGAAAATAGCATCTAAATTCCACCAACATCTTGGGCAATTTCCATAGATTCTACACCACTGTAGGGACAAGCAGTAGCAAATGAATGTAGTAAGACTTCTGCAGTCTGAGCGTCATTATTGGAGCAGTCATACTGGATATATGCAACAACTGGAAAGAGGTGTGTTGTTTATCATGCACAATACTTATGGAAGACAACAACACGCAGCTTTGGCTATTTTTTCGGGTTTTTTTTTTTTTGCATTATAAATGGTAAATAAATATTATTTATTTCTTTTGCATTGTAAATGGTAAATAAATATTTTTTTTTGCATTCTAAATGGTAAATAAATATATATATATATATATATTTTTTTTTTTTGCATCGTAAATAGTAAATAATTTTTTTGCATTTTAGATGATACATTTTTTTTGCATTTTAAATAGGAAACAAATACTTTTTTGCATTGTAAATGGTGAATAAATATTTTAATTTGTTTTGCATTGTAAATGGTAATTTATTTATTTGTTTGCATTGTGAAAGGTAAATAAATACTTTTTATTTTTTGCATTGTAAATGGTAAAAAAAAAAATATTATTTTTGCATTGTAAATGGTAAATATATATATATATTTTTTTTGCATCGTAAATAGTAAATAATTTTTTTGCATTTTAAATGATAAATTTTTTTTGCATTTTAAATAGGAAACAAATATTTTTTTGCATTGTAAATGGTGAATAAATATTTTAATTTGTTTTGCATTGTAAATGGTAATTTATTTATTTGTTTGCATTGTGAATGGTAAATAAATACTTTTTATTTTTTGCATATATATATATATATATATATATATATATATATATATTGCATTGTAAATGGTAAATACATAAATACATATTTTATTTTTTGCAATGAAAATGGTAAAAGATAGTTTTTTTGCATCGTAAATGGTAAATATATGTATATATATATATATATATATATATATATACACACACACACACACACACACACACACACACACACACACACATATATATATATATATATATATATATATATATATATACATACATACAAAAAAAAGGACATAAAAGACATTAAAGCAGTAGATACAAGCAGCCACTTCTACATACAACTATGAATAAAAAGTAATAGAAACATGTACACTGTGGTGGCCTCTGTGGTGTTCCACGCCATGGTCTGCTGGGGGGGGGGGGGGGGTGGGGGGGGGGGAGCATGGCCTGAGACAGGAGCAGACCCAACAAAGCAACCAAGAGAGCCCACTCCACTCTCGGCCGCCAACCAACACTCGGCCAGTGTCCAGTCGGCATGGATGAGCGAGGACACGTCCAATAATCACTTATTCTTCTCTTCTTTGATACTTGACATTAGTTTTGGACGATACCACACATTTAGGTATGGATGCGATACCAAGTAGTTCCAGGATCATACATTGGTCATATTCAAAGTCCTCATGTGTCCAGGGTCATATTTACTGACTTTATAAACATACTGTGAATTTGAAAAAAAGATTTTGTGACGATAAAAAATGAGATGTAGTTATAATAGTATGGACTAGATACACTCCTGTACTTGGTATCATTACAGTGGATGTCAGGTGTAGATCCACCCATGGAGTTTGTTTACATTGTGACGGCGGTGAGCTATTGTATCCTCCTAAGCTGTGTAGTGAAGCATGTTTAGCTATTCCTCGTCCTCCAGTGATAATACTACCTGTAAGAAACTTACTTTATTTGTCACCCTGGAGGCCAGGATTAGTGATTTAGAAGCAAGTAAAACACTGTGGATGGACGCTAACTAGCTAGCCATGTCTTAAAGCAGCTCTTCCTGAGGGTGTTTCAGTGTTAGAACTTTATCTTGACTTTTTACAGCAAAATGCGGCCATTTTCCCTTTTTTATCTACACACTGTGTCTGCTTGTAAGTACTCTGTGTGTGTGCGCTGCCCAACATGCTCCTCTGCTCCTAAAACCAGTGATGACATGGCCGGGAAGCGGTACTTTTCTGCCGTACAAGACTACTATTAAGTTTTGTGCATGGAAGGCCTGCCGCAGGACAGCAGGACCAGAAAAGCCAAAGGCAGCGAGCAAACAGGAAGCAGTGACAAAACAAGGTAAACAGGACAGGAAGTGCAAGGTAAATAAGAAACATACTGGCTGTCAAACACCTGTTCAACCACAGTCGCTTTTGGCTTTTAGCTCTGCAACTTTGCTCCGCCCTCTTTTTACCCTCACTTTTTTTTAACGAGGCGCAGGTGGTCCTGGATGTGCGTTTATCGGAAAGTGGCCTGGTTTGGTAAAGGAAGGGGGCGGTGCTACTGTACATGTACTGTACGTCAGAGTACAGTCAGGCTTGCCACAGTGTCGGCAGCACTCATGCACACACACACCTGTCTCCACAAGAGGAACTGCACCTTTATCTGTGTCCCATCAGTCACACAATAAACATGTTTTCATTTTGTTTGTTCGATCTAAATAACAAAAGACTGCTAGCACAAGGCGGCTAAACAAGGCAAGTGTTGACCTGTTTGCCTTTAAAGCCCTCTACAAACATGCAAAAACCTACCTCAACTTTACATAAAACAAACAGCACCCATTCAATTTTAGAAGAAAAATATATTTTTGCATATATCAGCCACACCCGACTATAAGGGGTAGATCTATATGTTGTGAAGCGACTTATTTACACAAAAATATTCCATTTGTATACCTGAATTGTTTCCAAACAAGGCAGTAAAACGGCTGATCAGACAAAACAGAAGTCCTGGTCATTGACCCACCAGCTGCGCAAGCTAGCTTTCCGATCAGCTAAACAGACTCAAAAACTCCACGCTGACGTTTTGCTGAATTTACCGAGGAATTTGTGAAAGTGAAACAATACAAAAAGAATACTAGCTTGATTAGCATTATTAGGCTAGTGCAACTATGCATGAAGACACTCCCGCAGACGTCACACACGGGACACTTTAGTCACTATGAATAGTTGTAGTTGTATTGGAAAACTTACAAACGTGGCTTGGAGTGACGGAGGAGGAATCCTGTCCAGCAGAGAGGCCGTGGACACCTTGTGCCTTGGCTTTTCAACTCCAAGCACCTGCAGTGAATGAACTCCTTCAAAACAATGTGTGGCAGAGCACAAACAATAACGCAGCATTTCAGTATTTTTGCTCGGGTTTCATGAAAACTATTTAACACAAAACTTTATGGCAATTAGTGGAAAACAAATGCATGAATGAGTCGCAGCGTTTTATAAGCCGCGGGGGTCAAAGTTTAGGGAAAAAAGTTGCCTGGAATTTTAACATATATATATTTATATATATATATATATATATATATATATATAAATAATGTAGTATCAGTCACATTCATAATATATCATATTTACAGTATTTTGGTCATTTTAAGCATTACCAGAACTTCTTTCATGGGTACAATCATTTTATTGAGCGTATAGTAATGGACGCGATTTTCCTTCAACAACAACAACTACCCTAGTCATGACGGACTTGGTGAGAGCCAACCACAACTACTTTGGCACAAGTGATGATCCAGAACCTTATGTTTTTGAGCCTGAGTATACGGAGAATGACAACTCAGCTATTGTAAAAAATATGAAGATCCAGAACCTTATCTTTTTGAGCCTGAGAATACGGAGGATGACATCTCAGCTATTATATAAAAAAATGAGGATCCAGAACTTTATCTTTTTGAGCCTGAATATACAGAGGATGACATCTGAGCTATTGTAAAAAAAAAAAAAAGAGGATCAAGAACCTTATCTTTTCGAGCCTGAGTATACGGAGGATGACATCTCAGCTATTATAAAAAAAATTTTGGGATCCAGAACCTTATCTTTTTGAGCCTGAATATACGGAGGATGACATCTCAGCTATTATAAAAAAATTTTGGTATCCAGAACCTTACCTTTTTGAGCCTGAATATACGGAGGATGACATCTCAGCTCTTGTAAAAAAAAGACAGAGGATCCAGACCCTTATCTTTTTGAGCCGGAGTATACGGAGGATGACATCTCAGCTATTGTGAAAAAAATGAGGATCCAGAACCTTATCTTTTTGAGCCTGAGTATACGGAAGATGACATCTCAGCTATTGTAAAAAAAATGAAGATCCAAAACCTTATCTTTTTGAGCCTGAGTATACGGAGGATGACATCTCAGCTATTGTAAAAAAAATAATAAAAAAGCTTGACTACTGCAATTCACTTGATATAGCAGTTCTGTGTTGATAGCTACCAAACCCTGGGAACACATAACCCCTGTGCTCTTGGCTCTCCGTTGGCTCCCAGTACATTTAAAGAGAAAAAGCAGTTTTTGGGGGGGATTTTGCCTTTTTTTATTTTTTTTAGCCAGCGTCTTCCATGTTGTAGTTTTTAGCCCTTCCATAGCGAGTCTACTGACAGATAGAAGTTGGAACTATAGACTACTTTGTTTCACAAATTCAAGTTAAAAGTTAACACACACTCGGTGTGACGAAACTATTCTCTGCATTTGACCCCTCACCCTTGATCACCCCCTGGGAGGTGAGGGGAGCAGTGAGCAGCAGTGGCGGCCACGCCCGGGAATCATTTTGGGTGATTTACCCCGGCCGAGTCATAGCTAAAACTATAAAAATGGGAGCCATTACCTCCCTGCTTGGCACTCAGCATCAAGGCTTGGAATTGGGGGGTTAAATCACCAAAAATTATTCCCGGGCGTGGCCGCCGCTGCTGCTCTCTGCTCCCCTCACAACCTACCGATCTCAGGGTGGCGAGCGCATCGGGTGCACGTGCACGTACGAGCCAGTCTGCCCCACGACAAGAGGATAGAGAAAAAGAAGGACTGGCGCAAAGCACAGCAGGTCCAAGTTTACCATATTTGGAGGAATTGGAAAGAAATGAGAGGAGCCAGATGAGGTGGTTCGGGCATCAGGTCAGGATGCCACCTGAACGCCTCCCTAGGGAGGTCTTTAGCGCACGTCTGACCGGTAGGAGGCCCCGGGGAAGACCCAGGACACGGCCTGGGAACGCCTCGGGATCCCCCGGGAAGAGCTGGACCAAGTGGATGGGGAAAAGCAAGGCTGGGCTTCCCTACTTAGGCTGCTGCCCCCGCGACCCCACCTCGGATAAGCGGAATAGATGGATGGATGGAAAAAAATGTTGGACTTCAGTGCACCACAAATCATTTCTGGTGCTAAAAGCAAAATAAAAGTGTATTTTTCAGTCATTTTAGATGCATTTGAAAATGTTTGCGTCAACAAGCATCGAGCAGTTGAGGCTGCAGAGACGTGTGCGCCTCTTTAAGAAGACAACACTGCCCCCCAGCGTTTGTTTGGAGAACTGCATGGCTGCAGAGACGTGTGCGCCTCTTTAAGAAGACAACACTGCCCCCCAGCGTTTGTTTGGAGAACTGCATGGCTGCAGAGACGTGTGCGCCTCTTTAAGAAGACAACACTGCCCCCCAGCGTTTGCTTGGAGAACTGCATGGCTGCAGAGACGTGTGCGCCTCTTTACAACACTGCCCCCCAGCGTTTGCTTGGAGAACTGCATGGCTGCAGAGACGTGTGCGCCTCTTTAAGAAGACAACACTGCCCCCCAGCGTTTGCTTGGAGAACTGCATGGTGCGCGCTCAACCAACGCACATGCGCAGCAGGAACAAGGAAGTGGGAGTTAGCACAATGGCTAAGAAGACGTGTGTTCCTGCTCTTGTGTTGTCTTTAACTTGCTTTCTCAACTCCTGCTTCTCTCAAACGTACATGTTGGACGACGCACGCGGACTAGGGCGACTTTTTGACGGCATTGGAGGACTGAGCGGCGGAGGGGTGAGTTAATGAAGTCTTCATATTTAAGGAATTTCCCCGGACATTTCCTCTTTTGCGGCGGTGTCCGCTCGGCTTTTTCAAGCCCTCAATTGTTCGGCATTTTGAATTAGGGTTGCGTGTATTTTCAATGTACGTCCAAAGTTAACTTACCGTGTATATATTACTCGAGTTGGGGAATGTTTGCTGTAAATATTGTAGCGGCTGGCTACGGCGTGTTAGCCAATAGCTTTGGCTGGGGGGCGGGACTTCCGGGGAAGTTAGGGAAGTGACGCTGTTGACAGGAAGTGTTGGTTCGAGTTTTGCCGGGAAAAGAAAATAGACGCACGTTGGAGCTGCTGGCTGACTTAAATACATCTTGTGCAAGAAACACTAGACAAACTAAGGTGACTTAAATACATCTTGTGCAAGAAACACTAGACAAACTAAGGTGACTTAAATACATCTTGTGCAAGAAATACAAGACAAACTAAGGTGACTTAAATACATCTTGTGCAAGAAACACAAGACAAAGTAAGGTGACTTAAATACATCTTGTGCAAGAAACACTAGACAAACTAAGGTGACTTAAATGCATCTTGTGCAAGAAACACTTGACAAACTAAGGTGACTTAAATACATCTTGTGCAAGAAATACAAGACAAACTAAGGTGACTTAAATACATCTTGTGCAAGAAACACAAGACAAACTAAGGTGACTTAAATACATCTTGTGCAAGAAACACTAGACAAACTAAGGTGACTTAAATACATCTTGTGCAAGAAACACTAGACAAACTAAGGTGACTTAAATACATCTTGTGCAAGAAACACTAGACAAACTAAGGTGACTTAAATACATCTTGTGCAAGAAATACAAGACAAACTAAGGTGACTTAAATACATCTTGTGCAAGAAACACAAGACAAACTAAGGTGACTTAAATACATCTTGTGCAAGAAACACTAGACAAACTAAGGTGACTTAAATACATCTTGTGCAAGAAACACTAGACAAACTAAGGTGACTTAAATACATCTTGTGCAAGAAACACTAGACAAACTAAGGTGACTTAAATACATCTTGTGCAATAAACACTAGACAAACTAAGGTGACTTAAATACATCTTGTGCAAGAAACACTAGACAAACTAAGGTGACTTAAATACATCTTGTGCAAGAAACACTAGACAAACTAAGGTGACTTAAATACATCTTGTGCAAGAAATACAAGACAAACTAAGGTGACTTAAATACATCTTGTGCAAGAAACACAAGACAAACTAAGGTGACTTAAATACATCTTGTGCAAGAAACACTAGACAAACTAAGGTGACTTAAATACATCTTGTGCAAGAAATACAAGACAAACTAAGGTGACTTAAATACATCTTGTGCAAGAAACACAAGACAAACTAAGGTGACTTAAATACATCTTGTGCAAGAAACACTAGACAAACTAAGGTGACTTAAATACATCTTGTGCAAGAAACACTAGACAAACTAAGGTGACTTAAATACATCTTGTGCAAGAAACACTAGACAAACTAAGGTGACTTAAATACATCTTGTGCAAGAAATACAAGACAAACTAAGGTGACTTAAATACATCTTGTGCAAGAAACACAAGACAAACTAAGGT
This sequence comes from Nerophis ophidion, assembly GCF_033978795.1. Classification (NCBI taxonomy): domain Eukaryota; kingdom Metazoa; phylum Chordata; class Actinopteri; order Syngnathiformes; family Syngnathidae; genus Nerophis; species Nerophis ophidion. The sequence continues at coordinate 777,249 of NC_084634.1, read as the reverse complement.
GACTTAAATACATCTTGTGCAAGAAACACTAGACAAACTAAGGTGACTTAAATACATCTTGTGCAAGAAACACTAGACAAACTAAGGTGACTTAAATACATCTTGTGCAAGAAACACCAGACAAACTAAGGTGACTTAAATACATCTTGTGCAAGAAACACTAGACAAACTAAGGTGACTTAAATACATCTTGTGCAAGAAACACTAGACAAACTAAGGTGACTTAAATACATCTTGTGCAAGAAATACAAGACAAACTAAGCTGACTTAAATACATCTTGTGCAAGAAACAAGACAAACTAAGGTGACTTAAATACATCTTGTGCAAGAAACACTAGACAAACTAAGGTGACTTAAATACATCTTGTGCAAGAAACACCAGACAAACTAAGGTGACTTAAATACATCTTGTGCAAGAAACACAAGACAAACTAAGGTGACTTAAATACATCTTGTGCAAGAAACACTAGACAAACTAAGGTGACTTAAATACATCTTGTGCAAGAAACACAAGACAAACTAAGGTGACTTAAATACATCTTGTGCAAGAAACACCAGACAAACTAAGGTGACTTAAATACATCTTGTGCAAGAAACACTAGACAAACTAAGGTGACTTAAATACATCTTGTGCAAGAAACAAGACAAACTAAGGTGACTTAAATACATCTTATGCAAGAAACACTAGACAAACTAAGGTGACTTAAATACATCTTGTGCAAGAAACACTAGACAAACTAAGGTGACTTAAATACATCTTGTGCAAGAAACACAAGACAAACTAAGGTGACTTAAATACATCTTGTGCAAGAAACACCAGACAAACTAAGGTGACTTAAATACATCTTGTGCAAGAAACACCAGACAAACTAAGGTGACTTAAATACATCTTGTGCAAGAAACACAAGACAAACTAAGGTGACTTAAATACATCTTGTGCAAGAAACACCAGACAAACTAAGGTGACTTAAATACATCTTGTGCAATAAACAAGACAAACTAAGGTGACTTAAATACATCTTGTGCAAGAAACACTAGACAAACTAAGGTGACTTAAATACATCTTGTGCAAGAAACACTAGACAAACTAAGGTGACTTAAATACATCTTGTGCAAGAAACACAAGACAAACTAAGGTGACTTAAATACATCTTGTGCAAGAAACACCAGACAAACTAAGGTGACTTAAATACATCTTGTGCAAGAAACACAAGACAAACTAAGGTGACTTAAATACATCTTGTGCAAGAAACACCAGACAAACTAAGGTGACTTAAATACATCTTGTGCAATAAACAAGACAAACTAAGGTGACTTAAATACATCTTGTGCAAGAAACACTAGACAAACTAAGGTGACTTAAATACATCTTGTGCAAGAAACACTAGACAAACTAAGGTGACTTAAATACATCTTGTGCAAGAAACACTAGACAAACTAAGGTGACTTAAATACATCTTGTGCAAGAAACACTAGACAAACTAAGGTGACTTAAATACATCTTGTGCAAGAAACACAAGACAAACTAAGGTGACTTAAATACATCTTGTGCAAGAAACACCAGACAAACTAAGGTGACTTAAATACATCTTGTGCAATAAACAAGACAAACTAAGGTGACTTAAATACATCTTGTGCAAGAAACACCAGACAAACTAAGGTGACTTAAATACATCTTGTGCAAGAAATACAAGACAAACTAAGGTGACTTAAATACATCTTGTGCAAGAAACACCAGACAAACTAAGGTGACTTAAATACATCTTGTGCAAGAAACACTAGACAAACTAAGGTGACTTAAATACATCTTGTGCAAGAAACACTAGACAAACTAAGGTGACTTAAATACATCTTGTGCAAGAAACACTAGACAAACTAAGGTGACTTAAATACATCTTGTGCAAGAAACACTAGACAAACTAAGGTGACTTAAATACATCTTGTGCAAGAAACACTAGACAAACTAAGGTGACTTAAATACATCTTGTGCAAGAAACACTAGACAAACTAAGGTGACTTAAATACATCTTGTGCAAGAAACACTAGACAAACTAAGGTGACTTAAATACATCTTGTGCAAGAAACACTAGACAAACTAAGGTGACTTAAATACATCTTGTGCAAGAAACACTAGACAAACTAAGGTGACTTAAATACATCTTGTGCAAGAAACACTAGACAAACTAAGGTGACTTAAATACATCTTGTGCAATAAACACTAGACAAACTAAGGTGACTTAAATACATCTTGTGCAAGAAACACTAGACAAACTAAGGTGACTTAAATACATCTTGTGCAATAAACACTAGACAAACTAAGGTGACTTAAATACATCTTGTGCAAGAAACACTAGACAAACTAAGGTGACTTAAATACATCTTGTGCAAGAAACACCAGACAAACTAAGGTGACTTAAATACATCTTGTGCAAGAAACACAAGACAAACTAAGGTGACTTAAATACATCTTGTGCAAGAAACACTAGACAAACTAAGGTGACTTAAATACATCTTGTGCAAGAAACACTAGACAAACTAAGGTGACTTAAATACATCTTGTGCAAGAAACTAAGAAGTCTATGAGCCTACATATTTTTACAATATACGCCCCCAACCAAGTATGACTTAGAAGGGTGTAAACAAAAGAAAGTGTGAAGGTGTGCACATGCAGAAATGTTTGTGTGAGAGACACAGAGCGAGAGAGATAGTGAGTGGAGAGACAGAGGTGGGAAAATGCAGACACGTGGATTTGCTTAAAAAGTATTCCTGTTTTCGTCCCGGCCGTGACGCATGGGAATCAGGATGCAGGAACTTCTGTGTCTGTGACAAATAAAGTGGCCAAAGATCTACAAGACCATGCACATCAACACTGGAAGGCAGAAAACAGCGTCTGCTAAATTGTGCCACCTGCTGTATTCTCTGAGAACATTACAATAGTTCACATGTGTTTTGTTTAAATATAATGAACCTGTTTTGAGGCTTTATTTATGTGTATATTATATACAAGAGGTTATTTTGAATATTGACACCACTGTACTTTTTCTAAAACTGTGAATGTTACATAATATAAATGTGACTTATTTTGTTATACTGTCAACAGAGGAGAAAAAAATGCTTTATTTAAATAAATATATTATTTATAAAGTAAGTTCAAGTATCATTGGCAAATTTTCACCTTGTTGTGCTGCCCACCTTGGCACGCATTTATGTGTCCTCTTTTGGGGATTTCAGAATATGCTCTGCCTAGTGGAACTACTTAAGTGTACTAAGTGTGGACTCGTGTAGGCGACGTCGCGTCTCTATGGTCAACTATGCCGAGTGTACTAAGTGTGTACTTGTGTAGGCGACATCGCGTCTCTATGGTCAACTATGCCAAGTGTACTTAAGTGTACTACTAAGTGTGTACTTGTGTAGGCGACATCACGTCTCCTGGTCAACTATGCGGAGTGTACTAAGTGTGTACTTGTGTAGGCGACATCGCGTCTCTATGGTCAACTATGCCAAGTGTACTTAAGTGTACTACTAAGTGTGTACTTGTGTAGGCGACATTACGTCTCCTGGTCAACTATGCGGAGTGTACTAAGTGTGTACTTGTGTAGGCGACATCGCGTCTCCTGGTCAACTATGCGGAGTGTACTAAGTGTGTACTTGTGTAGGCGACATCACGTCTCCTGGTCAACTATGCGGAGTGTACTAAGTGTGTACTTGTGTAGGCGACGTCACGTCTCCTGGTCAACTATGCGGAGTGTACTAAGTGTGTACTTGTGTAGGCGACATCACGTCTCCTGGTCAACTATGCGGAGTGTACTAAGTGTGTACTTGTGTAGGCGACATCACGTCTCCTGGTCAACTATGCGGAGTGTACTAAGTGTGTACTTGTGTAGGCGACATCACGTCTCCTGGTCAACTATGCGGAGTGTACTAAGTGTGTACTTGTGTAGGCGACATCACGTCTCCTGGTCAACTATGCGGAGTGTACTAAGTGTGTACTTGTGTAGGCGACATCACGTCTCCTGGTCAACTATGCGGAGTGTACTAAGTGTGTACTTGTGTAGGCGACATCACGTCTCCTGGTCAACTATGCGGAGTGTACTAAGTGTGTACTTGTGTAGGCGACATCACGTCTCCTGGTCAACTATGCGGAGTGTACTAAGTGTGTACTTGTGTAGGCGACATCACGTCTCCTGGTCAACTATGCGGAGCCAGAGCGCAGCCACATCCTGGACTATCTGTTCAAGGTACTTTGATGAAAGTGACTCTGACGTGACTTTACCTGCAACAACTGACCTTTGCTCTTCTTCCACTCAGCCGGACTTCGGAGCCTCTCTGCACATGTTGAAGGTGGAAATAGGAGGAGATGCTCAAACTACCGGTGAGAGCAGAAAGTCTTCATTTCTTTTAAAAGACACTTCCATACACAGGATGAGGTAGTACAGACCCGGGTGTGGTCCTCAGCACGACCCCCCAATTGCTTCTATTCCGACACGTGACTACTTCCTGGAAGATAAAAGCAGTGGTGGTCTTTTTTTTTTTTTTTTTTTTTTGGGGCTAAACCTTTATTTATACATTTCAACATTTACAAACAGTTGAGAATAGGATACAATAATAATGTGTATATGATTGTGTAACTGCTGGAAGTAGTGTGTCAACACTGCACAAAAATAATAATGTTCACTTACACTTTGAACAGTCTTTATTTTGGTTGTTGTCTTTTTTCAAATGAATTATTATTTTAACTAACTAACTAAATGTTGTTTATATTGTATTTTTAATATTAGAGCTTCTAATATTGTAGAAGGAGAGTGTCTACATGTTTTCCATCAAGGACCACATCTTATAAGAGGGGGTTATTCAAAAAAAATGCTAATAAATGTGTTCTAGGTGACTACGTATATTAGTATTCATTTTTGGTTTAACATTACATCTTGATTTTTCTTGTTTTAGATTTTTTTATTTGAGATATGTTATTATTTGAAAATATAAACCTTTTCAATTTTAGCAGACACTTGAGGTCTATTTGCACAAAGATCGATATCGGTGATCCCAGCCTGAATTGTACTTGGTATCTGATCGGAAAGAACACCAGTGGTATCGCAAACCACTAATACTTGTAGTCCAGTTTCCATGTAACTACTCTGTAAAAAAAAAAAGTATATATTAATTTGAGTGTTGCATCAGACTGGACTAACGTTGTGTCCTTTCCAAGATGGCACAGAGGCGTCGCACATGCACCATGAGGATGATGAGAACTACTTCCGGGGGTACGAGTGGTGGCTGATGAAAGAGGCCAAGAAGAGGAACCCCAACATCACACTTATAGGTAACACAAGTCTCCAGCTGCCAAATAGTGGGCCTGCACCAGGTGGGAATGAACACGTGCACACATTGGGGCTTCTGTAACTTTGCTAAAATAGAATACAAATATGTCATGCATGTGATCGACTAAGGATATTTTGAAGGACTCATCGTTAGGGATGGCTACTGTTCCCATTTGAATTGATATTGTACCAATTTCTGCTATGTGAGAATTGATACCACTCTTCAGCGGTAACCATTTTTGAAGTTTTTGTATTAATTCAAATGTTAATTATTTAACACTTACTGATGATCACTTTTGCACAGTACAGCAGTGTAATACATAGCAGACTTTGCATGCAGTTTCTATTCTGAGACTTTAGATGGCAGTAGTGTGTAGACTACAGTGTGTTGCCGTAGCTAGAAGTAGTCTTTGCCATTACATTGATTTTGCCAGTCTTTTCTTTTCTTTGAATTATATATATACATATGCATAAATATTAGGGGTGTAATGGTACGTGTATTTGTATCCAACTGTTTTGGTACGGGGGTTTCGGTTCGGCACGGGGGCGTACCAAACAAGTTCAGAAGCAGAAGTCTTCACAAGCTGCTCTGCTTTCTGCCTCTGTCTCTGCCTCATTGTCCTGCCCACACAACCATCTGATTGGCTTTGTATGTAACCAATCAGCAGTGCGTATTCAGACTTCAGAGCGATGTAGTCAGTGCTTCAGCGTCGAGCAGATATTCGTCTAGCAGGGGAGGAGCGGACTCTCCCCAAATTATACTTAACACTTCCCAGTCACAACTATTACAAAGATCATTATGAGCCCGTTGACCTTCTAAAAAGTTAAACTGCAGCTCAGCTAGCTCACAGTATAGGCTTGTAATGAAGGCTAATTAGCTTTTAGCGTAACGTTAGCTCATTTTTCTGCGTGTGTGTGTGTGTGTGTGTGTGTGTGTGTGTGTGTTAGGGGCAGCAAAGCCCTGTCTGTCTGTTATTTCATTGAACTCCATTGTGTTTAGGGATGAATAGTCTCTCCCATTGCTATTGTACTATTTTTCAGCAATAGTTACATGAATCATTAGTAATGTAGCAGCCTAGTTTTGAATAGCAGGGTCCCTGCTATCACATGTTGATAAAAATACAACATGTACATAATAAAAGTCAACTACAGGCTTCCCAAATACTGTAATAAATTAAGCTTGATGAGTTGACATTAAACAGTTTCAATGGAAACTGTTTAATGTTGCACTTTTTATATGTAGAAGAAAGTGTTTTTCATTTTATTTATTTAAAGCAACAATTTGAGGCAGTTTAATGTGGATTAACGTGGGCAGAATTATTATAGTGTTCCCAATGTTAAAAGGATAAAGCCATTGTTTACAAATTTGGTAAATAAATAACCAGAACATTTATATTTTTTTGATTTCGTACTGTACCGAAAATGAGCCGAACCATGACCTCTAAACCGAGGTACGTACCGAACCGAAATTTTTGTGTACCGTTACACCCCTAATTAATAAACATAAAGAAATATATATATATATATATATATATATATATATATATATATATATATATATATATATATATATATATATATATATATATATATATATATATATATATATATATATATGCCGCATTGCTGGCAGTAAGTCGGACACGTTTCCAGTGAAGGTTGGACTCCGCCAAGGCTGTCCTTTGTCACCGATTCTGTTCATAACTTTTATGGACAGAATTTCTAGGCGCAGTCAAGGCGTTGAGGGGTTCCGGTTTGGTGGCCACGAGATTAGGTCTCTGCTTTTTGCAGATGATGTAGTCCTGATGGCTTCATCTGGCCGGGATCTTCAGCTCTCACTGGATCGGTTCGCAGCCGAGTGTGAAGCGACTGGAATGAGAATCAGCACCTCCAAGTCCGAGTCCATGGTTCTCGCCCGGAAAAGGGTGGAGTGCCATCTCCGGGTTGGGGAGGAGACCCTGCCCCAAGTGGAGGAGTTCAAGTACCTAGGAGTCTTGTTCACGAGTGGGGGAAGAGTGGATCGTGAGATCGACAGGCGGATCGGTGCGGCGTCTTCAGTAATGCGGACGTTGTATCGATCCGTTGTGGTGAAGAAGGAGCTGAGCCGGAAGGCAAAGCTCTCAATTTACCGGTCGATCTACGTTCCCATCCTCACCTATGGTCATGAGCTTTGGGTCATGACCGAAAGGATAAGATCACGGGTACAAGCGGCCGAAATGAGTTTCCAGGTCTCTCCCTTAGAGATAGGGTGAGAAGCTCTGCCATCCGGGAGGAGCTCAACGTAAAGCCGCTGCTCCTCCACATCGAGAGGAGCCAGATGAGGTGGTTCGGGCATCTGGTCAGGATGCCACCCGAACGCCTCCCTAGGGATGTGTTTAGGGCACGTCCAGCTGGTAGGAGGCCACGGGGAAGACCCAGGAACCGTTGGAAGGACTATGTCTCCCGGCTGGCCTGGGAACGCCTCGGGATCCCCCGGGAAGAGCTAGACCAAGTGGCTGGAGATAGGGAAGTCTGGGCTTCCCTGCTTAGGCTGCTGCCCCCGCGACCCGACCTCGGATAAGCGGAAGATGATGGATGGATGGATGGATATATATATATATATATATATGTATGTGTGTGTAAAGCAGCGTCCCTTAGAGGGCGGTCAAAAACATCTGTTCATAAGCTGTGGTCTGTATGGGCCGTAGCGGTAATACAGTTTTCCACCACTTGGGGCAGTAATGACAATATCAAACAAACAGAAGCCTGGAGTTCAAGTCATAGAGAAGTTTAATTAGCGCAAAAATGATGACTAAAGCTGTGTGTATTTTCATTTGCAGTGAAATTTTAGTGACAGTTTATTTAAGGAACACATATATTATTATTCATTTAGTTATAATGTATTCATTTTAGCCTGCTTAATTGTATGTAAATGTCATTTTCATCAGTTTTTAGGAGTCCCCTCTTTTGTAGTATATTTATTTGTAATCAGTCTGACCTAAGCCTTAAAAATAATTTGACAAGGTTTATCTCGTCAAACTGTAAGTTGGTTAGATATAATTATTGAATAAGATTAAAATCAAGAGTAAGATGACTAATTGGGTGGTAATATTTGAGTGGGCCCCATGCTTGTCTGTAATGAAAAAAGGTGGGCCCCGAGGTCAAAAAGGTTAAGAATCCTCATACTAAAGTGTTGTATTTATTACACAGCAGCTGTTTGATTGCAATCTATGTCATAGTTGTAGTTTTGATTACCAAATTTGAAGGTGATGACATTGCCATGTAAAATAGCTAATGCTAATCTATGGCAAATCCATAGTCAATTAGCATCGAGCTAGTGCCCTTTGAAAGGAGAAGCTTTTCTGTACTTTTGAGCACCTTTTACCTTCTTTGTTGACACAGAAAATTGTATATTACCTAAAAGCAGTCTCTCTGAGTGCTGCTTTAGGGGTTGTTTCCTCGCCAAGTGTTTCACCCAGAGTTTAGTCTGCAACCGAACGTGATGTCACGAGCAACAAAGGTGTGGAAATATAGTACTGCTTGATTTTGCTTGATTCAATACCCGGAAGTACCGACCAAATTTGGTCGTCCAGTTTCCGAAAACAATTTGAAATGTGGACTCGTCAGACCACAGAACATTTTTTCCACTTTGCATCAGTCCATCTTGGATGAGTTCGGGCCAAACAAAGCCGGCTGCGTTTCTGGGTGTTGTTGATAAATGGCTTTGGCGTTGCATAGTAGAGTTTTAACTTGCACTTGCAGATGTAGCGACCAACTGTAGTTACTGACAGTGGTTTTCTGAAGTCTTCCTGAGCCCATGTGGTGATATTCTGGTGATGCCTATGAAAATTCCGAGTATGGTTCCCTTCCCTACTCATAATACACAGAAGAAGGTGAGAATACTCGTGATATACAGCCATTAACAAAAGCTTTGTTTGATCTCCACCTGGCACGCAGGTTTGCCCTGGGCATTTCCTGGTTGGGTAGGCCGTGGTAAAAGCTGGCCCTATGACTTCCCAGACACCACCGCAGCATACGTGGTCAACTGGATCCTCGGTGCCAAGCAGTTCCACCATCTCACCATCGACTATGTTGGGGTAAGTCACGGATTGATTTATAAGATCATTTGGTCATAAAGACCAGTGTTAGATTTTATTCATCCATCAAGCCCCTGGCACCACAGTGACCAGTCCAGGGTGGTCCGCTGGGATAGTCTTCAGCTCACCCAATCAGGACACACGCTACAGAAAATGAACTATTAATGAACTTTTGAACCTTTTCATTTCTACTGTTTAGATTTGGAATGAACGGACCTTTGATAGCAAGTATATCAAGGTAAATACCACAGAAACACATGTTTGTTTTCAATGTAAAGGGGGGGTGTCGATTAATGACGAAAAACAGCCATCAACATTTTGTTCTGTCTCAACTTTGATCATCAGCAGTAACAACTCCAGCGGGCTTCTGCTTGTGTATTTGTTGCCAAGGTTCTAAGAAACACACTGGATAAAGTTGGTCTAAGTGCTGTGGGCATCATTGCAGCAGATGGTGATTGGAGCATTGCCAAATCTATCATCCTTCACCCGCACCTTAGTGATGCTATTGCGGTGATTGGGTAAGTAGTTAGTAGTGCTTTGTTCCATGGAGGTCTGCTATCTGCTTTGTGCTGCACATCGGGACAGAATGTTCCGTCACGGTTGCCGAGAGGAGTAGCTACTAAGATAAAATGACCACGTTGATTACAACATAACAGTAAAGAATTGTCCATACAGACCACAGATGAGACCTAAACTTTTTGTTTTTGGCTGGTTTTCCAAATCCAAAGACGGTGCTTTGCAAAAATCTCAAAAAAATGCAATGTTAGACTTGAAGTGTCTCAAAAGAGCACATTTTATAGTTCCGAGATAAGAAGGGGTTGATTCTGTTTCGAATGAGAGACTATGGTCACACAGTGTCACTTACGCTTTGCAAATGTGAAGTGAATTATATTTATATAGCGCTTTTCTCTAGTGAAAGCCAATATGTAAGTGACATTTAAAGCAGTGTGGGTGGCACTGGGAGCAGGTGGGTCAAGTGTCTTGCCCAAGGACACAACAGCAGTGACTAGGATGGGAGAAGCGGGGATCGAACCTGGAACCCTCAAGTTGCTGGCACGGCCGCTCTACCAACCGAGCTATGCCGCCCCTGAAATGGGTTCATGTTGCGGTGGTTGTGGCAGTTTCTAAAGGCCCTGGTTTCACTGGCAACACATCCATTTGTTTTCTAGTAAATATCTCCACAGTTTCATTACACATTTCCAGGACTTATCCAGACCCCAAATACACATAAGCAGATCCCTATAGGTGAGAAAGGTGGGTTTTCTAGAATATGGCCCCTTTAAAGGGCAACTGTAGTTTTTGGAGGAATGTTGCCTATTGTTCACAATCTTTATGAAAAACACGAGGACAGATGTTATTTATTTTTTATTTTTTGCAATATAAATATTAAATAAATGTGATCAAAAGTCTGCTTGCAATGTAGCCTGTAGGTGTCGCACAATTGTACCTACAAGGCTCTTAAAAAGACATCCAAACACCTCTTGTTTTATAGACATGACCATAGGGCACACTGCCGATGAATGGTCTATTTTTGTATCTTTTCTCACACAAAAGGTGCACCGGATTATAAGGCGCGCTAAAGGAGTCATATTATTATGATTGTTTTCTAAATGTAAAAGACTTCCTTGTGGTCTACATAACATGTAATGGTGCTTCTTTGCTCAAAATGTTGCATGGATGATGTTTTACACATCTTCTTCAACTCACTTCCTGACAGTCTCTTCTTGTGAGCGCTCAACAAAGATGACAGCGTCATCTTTGTTGTAGCGGTGTAGCGTGCAAGGACGGGAGAGGAAGAAGCGTCAAAAGATGGCGCTAACTGTTTAAATGACATTCACACTTGACTTCAATCAATAACGGAGCAGCATCTCCTCATCCGGAAACAACAACACAGGAAATGTGTCCTGTGAAAAACTGTCCCACCGGAACTCTTTCATAAGTAAAGTTCCTTGGGTGAATAATGTAAGCTCACTACACCGGTATGTTTTAGTGCTTTCATGGTGAGTTTACTGACAGATATAAGTAAGAACTTTACACTACTTTATTTTAGAAATGGCAACAGTGGAGGCTTAATGTCACATACCAAGAAGATAGAAACAAAGAAGAAGCTTATTAACTACGGTGTCATCACGGACTACAAAGGCGAATCCGCGCAATTTTTGCAGATGTCAAATACACATCAGAATGTAAGAAAATGTGCTTTTGTATAATATTGTGAAACAAAACAGCAGATAATACGTCTTAGCTTATACACACAGCATAATAATACTCCTATGTTGAAGCACAGTACAATCCAAGCATTGTGGCTTCATAGCTTACCAAAGTCCTACTAAAATATTTTGATGTATTTTGAAGCGCCGTGTGTAATGTTCTTTATTTTCAATGGTACATATAAAGTGTTGGTGTTGTTTACTTAAGTCATATTGCCATCATATTGCAGTGTACATGTATCTCTTATGTGTGACTGCCATCAAATTGCAGTCTGCACATATCTCTTATGTTTGACTGCCATCTACTGGTCACACTTATCTTTACACCATGTACCAAATAAAATTGCTTCCAGGTCGGTAAGCACAACCAAAATGATTCTGTGCTTAAGGTGCACTGTCAATTTTTTCAGAAAAACAAGTATTTTAAGTGCACCTTTTGGTCTGGAAAATACAGTATATACGTTATGTAGCAACGGGCACATTTATTACATTTCATATTTATGTATTTTGATCATTTGAAGCATACGCTGCACGAGTGTGCATTTTTTCTCTTCATCACTGATTATTCGACTTTATGAAAGCCAACAAACATAATAAAACATCATTTACTGCACAATGTCTACTGTCATTAGGATGCCGACTGCTAGGATGCTCCCATTTAGGTGAAGACTGACTCATAATCCTCACCAAGGAAAGTGATGGGAGGGCCTAAGCGTCTTTTCTTGTCGTCCTCACTAGTTTCGGGTCCTAAATTGCTGTCAAACTTGTCAGAATACCCACTCAGACTTCTTCTGTCCAGGTGAGATGCATGATTTATTATCTAGAATAAAATTGTAGGGAGCAGGGAAGCGAGGAAGCAGCAGACCTCTCGATGATGTAAACATAGCGACACACGCAAGTGATCACGGCGCGGGTATAGATAGTCCGTCTGTGTTAGCGCTTTAAATAACACTATGACTAATACTTGCTAATAGTCAAGTCACCAAATGTAAATGGAGTACTGTTGGTTCTTTTATTCGTTGGTGATTTTATGAGTGAAATAGTAGAGCTCTCATTGACTTTTACTTACGTTAATTAATATTTAGAAGGCATAAAAAAAATCCATCCGTCATCTTTCATAATTAATGGTGAGCGATAGGCAACGTTCCAAAAAACAGTGCAGTTCCCCTCTAAGTACTCCTGTCTTAGGTGATAAAGCACACATGTTCTCCATGTAACTGCATTGTTTTCCAACTCTGCTCTCCACGCATGTGACCAGCTGCTGAGATACACTCTGGATAAAAGTGGCCTGGAGAGTGTCAGGATCATAGCCAGTGACAACTTGTGGGAGCCCCTTTCCTTCTCTCTTCTACTAGACCGTGAACTCAGCAGGGTTGTAGATGTCATTGGGTAAAGTGCTGACTTTCTTCTCACTGCCACAACACCTTCCTCACATCTTCACTTAATGCACGCTTACTATTACTAACAATGTATATAACATCTTTTTAGATGATGCAACATCAGCTATTTTTTTTTTCAATTCCAAAATGGAAAACTACAAAGCCGGTTTACAAATGAACTCAAACAAGCAAGCTGGTGAATCTCCCAAAAAACAACAAGGGCTCATCAAATAATTGTACTGCCATTGTTGATCCTGTGGATGTAAAAAAACATACATATTGGCTTTTATGCTTGAACTTTCCTAACACTCGCCAACTTACTTCACGTAGCAACATATAGGTCTGCTAATGTTGTGCTCTTTAATAAGGGGAAGAGTAAAAGAGACGTAGACAAAGCTTGACTGGACGTCACCATCATCATCATCTCTTCACTTCTATCTTTGCCTCATGTCCTCATTGGCTTTCAAAACCTAAAACTTTGTCCATATACATTAGAGATAGATTAGATTACACCAGATTAGATAATACTTTATTTATTCGGTCAGGAGAGTTCCTTCAGGAAAATTAAAATTTTCAGCACAATCCCATTCAAGTTTAGACAAACATTACAGGGAGACAGAACAGGATCGCTGACGGGTCTGCCGGCTTCCAGCGCCCCTTACAAAAAAGATGAGATAAAGGTAAACAAAGGGGGGGAGGGGGATGGGAGAAAAAAATATATATATGTATATGTGTATATATGTACATACATGTGTATATACTGTATGTACATATATGTGTATATATGTACATATGTATGTGTATATATGTACGTATATATGTGTATATATGCGTGTGTATATATGTACATATATATGTACATACATGTGTATATGTGTATATATGTACATATATACACATATATGTACTTATATGTGTATATATGTACATATATATGTGTATATATGTACATATATCTGTCTATATGTACTTATATGTGTATATATGTACATATATATGTGTATATATGTACATATATCTGTCTATATGTACTTATATGTGTATATATGTACATATATACACATATATGTACTTATATGTGTATATATGTACATATATATGTGTATATATGTACATATATCTGTCTATATGTACTTATATGTGTATATATGTACATATATATGTGTATATATGTACATATATCTGTCTATATGTACTTATATGTGTATATATGTACATATTGGGACGGCGTGGCGCAGTGGGAGAGTGGCCGTGCGCAACCCGAGGGTCCCTGGTTCAAATCCCACCTAGTACCAACCTCATCACGTCCGTTGTGTCCTGAGCAAGACACTTCACCCTTGCTCCTGATGGGTGCTGGTTGGCGCCTTGCATGGCAGCTCCCTCCATCAGTGTGTGTGAATGTGTGTGTGAATGGGTAAATGTGGAAGTAATGTCAAAGCGCTTTGAGTACCTTGAAGGTAGAAAAGCGCTATACAAGTACAACCCATTTATCATTTATTTATATATATATATATATGTGTAAATCTGATGATTGAGGGAACCCCTCATGAAACAGTTCTGTAGAGACAAAGTAGTCTTGTGATTTTTCCGCCACATACATATTGTGCTCTACCATGGTATCGAGCACTATTCTGTGGATAATCCAATCAAGACATATATGTGTATAGATGTACGTATATATGTATGTATATAAACATGCTGCTTTAGTCAAACACTAAGCATCGTGTAGCAGTATTGCCCAGTGCTGAACTTGAACATAATAAAACCATCACTTACTGTACACTGTCTGCTCTCACTGGGGTAAAGACCGATGGGGATGTTTATGTCTTTCCATTTAGTTGACAAATTAATCATAATCCTCACAAAGGGTTTTAAAAAAAGGGTGCCGTGAACGTCTTTTTGTCTCTTTTTCGCCATCTTGGGGTCTCAGTTGGAACTTCTTGGTTTACTATAATATCAATCAGTCAATCAATGTTTATTTATATAGCCCCAAATCACAAATGTCTCAAAGGACTGCACAAATCATTACGACTACAACATCCTCGGAAGAACCCACAAAAGGGCAAGGAAAACTCACACCCAGTGGGCAGAGAGAATTCACATCCAGTGGGACGCCAGTGACAATGCTGACTATGAGAAACCTTGGAGAGGACCTCAGATGTGGGCAACCCCCCCACAGCAATGGATGTGGAGCGGGTCTAACATGATACTGTGAAAGTTCAATCCATAGTGGCTCCAACACAGCCACGAGAGTTCAGTTCAAAGCGGATCCAAGACAGCAGCGAGAGTCCCGTCCACAGGAAACCATCTCAAGCGGAGGCGGATCAGCAGCGTAGAGATGTCCCCAATCCATACAGACGAGCGGTCCATCCTGGGTCTCGACTCTGGAACGCTAGTACTTCATCCATGGTCATCGGACCGGACCCCCTCCACAAGGGAGGGGGGGACATAGGAGAAAGCGAAAAGAAGCGGCAGATCAACTGGTCTAGAAAGGAGGTCTATTTAAAGGCTAGAGTATACAGATGAGTTTTAAGAAGGGACTTAAATGCTTCTACTGAGGTAGCATCTCCAACTGTTACCGGGAGGGCATTCCAGAGTACTGGAGCCCGAACGGAAAACACTCTATAGCCCGCAGACTTTTTTTTACAAGTGAGAGGCATGATTTGGAATCTGCAATTCCCTTTCACCAGCTCAGAGGCGCTGCAGCAGCTCACCGGCTCAGTCTGTCAACAAGCTAGTTGGCTCTCTGTGAGCGATGCTCCACTTTGTCCTAACAAACAGACTGCTGCCTGGGTATTATGCGGGTCAGCAGATGTACTTTCAATATGGAAGTTCTTGTGGAATAGCAGCGCTCTCATTGACTCTGTTGCTAGCTGCTTTTTGCTAATGTTTCTTCACGCTTTCAAATGCATAAAAACAAGCAAAACATATGCAGTCTTGTCTTATTGTGAATGATAGCCAAATGTTATCCAAAATGTGCAGTGGATGATTTTTACTGAATTAGAATAGCCGATTTCTATCAAGTCCTTCATTTATTCCTGTTGTGCAAAAAAGTTCCAAAAAAACAACTTGTCAGTGGATAATATTTCCACAAGTTGTCCAGGCAGGTAGGTATACTCTAGCTGCAAACACAAATGTCTCATTTAGCTCAAACACTGCGGACCACTATACTTGATGTTTTTGCCTCTTCAGGGCCCACTACCCAGGCACCACCACCGTCATGGACGCCCTGAAGACCGGGAAGAAGCTTTGGTCCTCCGAGGACTACAGCACCTTCAACGATGACGTGGGCGCTGGTTGTTGGGCCCGCATTCTCAACCAGAACTATGTCAATGGATTCATGACTGCGTGAGTACCTGCTACCTGTATACAAATAATTAGGATGCTTTCAGCTCATCTTGAATCTCCTGCCACAAGCATCTAGATGAGAATATAAGTGGCTAGTAGAAGGTCGTCTGTCTGTTCCAGGACCATCTCCTGGAACCTGATTGCCAGCTACTACGAGGACCTGCCATTTGGCAGAGATGGCCTTATGACAGCTATGGAACCCTGGAGTGGCAACTATGTGGTGGAGTCTCCCATCTGGATTACAGGTAATACTGAAAAGTACAGGAAAAACACATTTTTGAGATCTTGAAAAGCCAAACAAATCGATTGCATCTGTTTGAAGCAACCCTTTAAATGGCCAGGCAGCTGCAACATTAGAACATGGAATTGCTGAATACACGAAATACATTTGATAAGGCTAATATTTTTTTATTTCGGACAGTCCGAAATAAGACAAAAACTTGGCTAAGGAAACAAAAAACACTTTGACGTGAACTTAAGGACGTAAAACAGAAGACACTAACTTTGGCATAAATAAACCCAACTTATTTGCGGTGACGTGAGCAGGGCAGCATGGACTATGCACATGAAACAGAGTATGGAGCAACAACAAGGACGCCACAACGACCAACTGACATAAACAGGTTTAAATAGATATGTCATGATGGACAACAGGTGCGTGAGTCTCATGTGAACAGGTGGAAACTAAGTGGTCGCCCATGGTGACAAAACAAGGGAGTGAAAAAACAGGACTAACGGAGTCTTGAAGTAACAGAACAAAACCAAACAAAACATGATCACAAGACCTGACAGTACAGTGATACTAATGAATCATATTCGGTACTATACCACCTCTAAAAAGTGCCGGTTCCCGCCCCCTTTACTTATACATATATACACAGTGGGCTTGTCTCGATACTGGTACCAAAATATATTTCCATACTTTTCTAAATAAAAGGGACCAACACAAAATGTCATTATTGTCTTTATTGTAACAAAAAAAATGTTAGTGTACATTATTGTCATTTAGTCCTTCAATAAAATGTTGAACATACTACACATCTTGTCTTTTAGTAGTAAGTCAACAAACAAAGACTCCTAATTAGACTGCAGTAACATATTGTGTCATTTATACACCTATTATTTTATACACATTATGAGGGACAAACTGTAAAAATTGATTATTAATCCACTTGTTCATTTCGCTGTTAATATTTGCTTATTTTCTCTTTTAACATGTTCTATCTACACTTCTGTTCAAATGTAATAATCACCTATTCTTCTCTTCTTTGATACTTGACATTAGTTTTGGATGATACCACACATTTAGGTATGGATCATGTCGATACCAAGTAGTTCCCGGATCATACATTGGTCATATTCAAAGTCCTCATGTGTCCAGGGTCATATTTACTGACTTTATAAACATTATATGACTTTTTTTTAAAACAACAATAACAAATATTGATATAATCACAGTAGTATCGACTAGATACGCTCCTGTACTTAGTATCATTACAGTGGATGTCAGGTGTAGATCCACCCATGGTGTTTGTTTACATTGTGACGGCGGTGAGCTATTGTATCCTCCTAAGCTGTGTAGTGAAGCATGTTTAGCTATTCCTCGTCCTCCAGTGATAATACTAATTGTAAGAAACTTACTTTATTTGTCGCCATGGAGGCCAGGATTAGTGACTTAGAAGCATATATATATATATATATATATATATATATATATATATATATATATATATATATATATATATATATATATATATATATATATATATACATACATACATACATACATACATACATACATACATACATACATACATACATACATACATACATACATACACACACACACACACATCCACCAAATGTTTCCCCTCTGTCTGCCGTCGAGTGCAAATAATTGTCCAGGTCTGTCCCTTATGGTCCAGAAGGAAAAGTCAGGCCTATTAAAGCCATCCCGGCTCACAGGACCATCTTCTCCAAGCACACCGAAGCCAGCAGCTCATGATTTGATGAGGAGTTTCTTCAGCTCAAATAGGAATGTAGTTTTATGTTATGTTTTATGGCCTCACATGAGGAACAATGCTCCCGTCCAAAGGCAAAACCCAGTAACTCAATTTTGGTCATAACTGAGCTGATAATAATTTTGGAGTTCCTAGGTGATATCCTTTACATTAGTGTATGCCATATTGTCATTTGTTGCGTAAGTAAGCTGTTACGCGCATGGCAGGACCTAGCAACTACCACATAACCGCGTAGATACAACAGAAAAACCTAGTATCTCAAGGGACCAATTGGAGCTTCTTTGTCAGTGACCTTATTGTCTTTAATGAGACATTTGCAGGAATGGAGGCCGACTATGTGATGTTATGGCAGGAGGGGATATTTGGAAGATTGGCCCAGGACGTTGCAAGCAGCTTCATTAAATGTACTGCTCTTCAATCTTCCCCTTGCATATTCTTTTGGGCAGATAACTGTGGAGGTCTAAATAAAAAGTGGACGCTGCCCAATGTGCAAACGCAGAATGGGGCCCACCTGAGATTGTGATCAAATATGTGGCGAAAGGGCACACACACGTTCATGAGAGCAGATTCAATCCATGGCTCAATCGGCAAGAAAATGAAAGCTCCAGAAAACATCTATACGTTTGTGACTTTGTAAGACAGCATCAAGATAGATTGCTTTTCCTTTGTTTTCTCAAACTCAGCTAGAAGTGAGTTACTAGGTTTTGCCTCTGGACGGGAGAATGCACTTTGGACTTGACTTGAAAGAGAATATTAGCACTTTTTTGTTTCCTTCAGTGTAATTTAAGAAGAGTGGTGTTCCTCTGCCTGCAGCCCACACCACACAGTTCACCCAGCCGGGCTGGGCCTACCTGAAGACTGTTGGACATCTGGCTCAGGGTGGAAGTTATGTGGCCTTGACGGATGGAAGAGGAAATCTGACCGTTGTCATAGAAACCATGGCAAGTATCATCATTTCAGCATTACTTCCTATTTGCTTGAAAATGTGTGTAATGTCATGTTGTGTTGATTGTGTTGCACACTCAACGACTCCGCTTTCTAGAGTGTGGATTTTGACACATTATGTCATCACCTGGTGACATCGCTGGTTTTAGGAACAGAGGAGCATGTTGGGCAGCGCACACACACAGAGTACTTACAAGCAGACACAGTGTGTAGACAGAAAAGGAAGAATGGACGCATATTGCTGTAAAAAGTCAAGATAAAGATGAAGTTATAACACTGAAACACCCTCAGGAAGAGTTGCTTTAAGACAAGCAGCTAACGTCCATCCACAGTGTTTTAGCTACTTCTAAATCACCAATCCTGGTCTCCATGGTGACAAAGTAATTTTCTTACATGTAGTATTATCACTGGAGGATGAGGAATAGCTAAACATGCTTCACTGCACAGCTTAAGAGGATGCAATAGCTCACCGCCGTCACAATGTAAACAAACGCCATGGGTGGATCTACACCTGACATCCACTGTAATGATACCAAGTACAAGAGTGTATCTAGTCGATACTACTATGATTATATCAATATTTTTTATGGTCACGAAATTTTTTTTCAAATTCATATTATGTTTATAAAGTCTGTAAATACGTCCTTGGACACATGAGGACTTTGAATATGACCAATGTATGATCCTGTAACTACTTGGTATCAGATCCATACCTAAACGTGTGGTATCATCCAAAATTAATGTCAAGTATCAAAGAAGAGAAGAATAAGTGATTATTGCATTTTAACAAAAGTGTAGATAGAACATGTTAAAGGAGAAAACAGGGCGACACCTACCCTTTACATCAGTATTTTTTATCCATATTATTATTGCTATATCAGGTATTATATTTTATTGTATGATCCTGGGGCTTCACGGTGGCAGAGGGGTTAGTGCGTCTGCCTCACAATACGAAGGTCCTGCAGTCCTGGGTTCAATTCCAGGCTGAGGATCTTTCTGTGTGGAGTTTGCATGTTCTCCCCGTGAATGCATATTGGTATGGAAAGCAGGGTAGTGTAGAATTAAAGAGTAGTTCCATGATGTTCCTCACAGAGTCATGGCCACTCCTCATGCATATTGGTATGGAAAGCAGGGTAGTGTAGAATTAAAGAGTAGTTCCATGATGTTCCTCACAGAGTCATGGCCACTCCTCATGCATATTGGTATGGAAAGCAGGGTAGTGTAGAATTAAAGAGTAGTTCCTTGATGTTCCTCACAGAGTCATGGCCACTCCTCATGCATATTGGTATGGAAAGCAGGGTAGTGTAGAATTAAAGAGTAGTTCCTTGATGTTCCTCACAGACTCATGGCCACTCCTCATGCATATTGGTATGGAAAGCAGGGTATGTAGAATTAAAGAGTAGTTCCATGATGTTCCTCACAGAGTCATGGCCACTCCTCATGCATATTGGTATGGAAAGCAGGGTAGTGTAGAATTAAAGAGTAGTTCCTTGATGTTCCTCACAGAGTCATGGCCACTCCTCATGCATATTGGTATGGAAAGCAGGGTATGTAGAATTAAAGAGTAGTTCCATGATGTTCCTCACAGAGTCATGGCCACTCCTCATGCATATTGGTATGGAAAGCAGGGTAGTGTAGAATTAAAGAGTAGTTCCTTGATGTTCCTCACAGAGTCATGGCCACTCCTCATGCATATTGGTATGGAAAGCAGGGTAGTGTAGAATTAAAGAGTAGTTCCATGATGTTCCTCACAGAGTCATGGCCACTCCTCATGCATATTGGTATGGAAAGCAGGGTAGTGTAGAATTAAAGAGTAGTTCCATGATGTTCCTCACAGAGTCATGGCCACTCCTCATGCATATTGGTATGGAAAGCAGGGTAGTGTAGAATTAAAGAGTAGTTCCATGATGTTCCTCACAGAGTCATGGCCACTCCTCATGCATATTGGTATGGAAAGCAGGGTATGTAGAATTAAAGAGTAGTTCCTTGATGTTCCTCACAGAGTCATGGCCACTCCTCATGCATATTGGTATGGAAAGCAGGGTAGTGTAGAATTAAAGAGTAGTTCCTTGATGTTCCTCACAGAGTCATGGCCACTCCTCATGCATATTGGTATGGAAAGCAGGGTAGTGTAGAATTAAAGAGTAGTTCCTTGATGTTCCTCACAGAGTCATGGCCACTCCTCATGCATATTGGTATGGAAAGCAGGGTAGTGTAGAATTAAAGAGTAGTTCCTTGATGTTCCTCACAGAGTCATGGCCACTCCTCATGCATATTGGTATGGAAAGCAGGGTAGTGTAGAATTAAAGAGTAGTTCCATGATGTTCCTCACAGAGTCATGGCCACTCCTCATGCATATTGGTATGGAAAGCAGGGTAGTGTAGAATTAAAGAGTAGTTCCTTGATGTTCCTCACAGAGTCATGGCCACTCCTCATGCATATTGGTATGGAAAGCAGGGTAGTGTAGAATTAAAGAGTAGTTCCTTGATGTTCCTCACAGAGTCATGGCCACTCCTCATGCATATTGGTATGGAAAGCAGGGTAGTGTAGAATTAAAGAGTAGTTCCTTGATGTTCCTCACAGAGTCATGGCCACTCCTCATGCATATTGGTATGGAAAGCAGGGTAGTGTAGAATTAAAGAGTAGTTCCATGATGTTCCTCACAGAGTCATGGCCACTCCTCATGCATATTGGTATGGAAAGCAGGGTAGTGTAGAATTAAAGAGTAGTTCCATGATGTTCCTCACAGAGTCATGGCCACTCCTCATGCATATTGGTATGGAAAGCAGGGTAGTGTAGAATTAAAGAGTAGTTCCATGATGTTCCTCACAGAGTCATGGCCACTCCTCATGCATATTGGTATGGAAAGCAGGGTATGTAGAATTAAAGAGTAGTTCCTTGATGTTCCTCACAGAGTCATGGCCACTCCTCATGCATATTGGTATGGAAAGCAGGGTAGTGTAGAATTAAAGAGTAGTTCCTTGATGTTCCTCACAGAGTCATGGCCACTCCTCATGCATATTGGTATGGAAAGCAGGGTAGTGTAGAATTAAAGAGTAGTTCCTTGATGTTCCTCACAGAGTCATGGCCACTCCTCATGCATATTGGTATGGAAAGCAGGGTAGTGTAGAATTAAAGAGTAGTTCCTTGATGTTCCTCACAGAGTCATGGCCACTCCTCATGCATATTGGTATGGAAAGCAGGGTAGTGTAGAATTAAAGAGTAGTTCCATGATGTTCCTCACAGAGTCATGGCCACTCCTCATGCATATTGGTATGGAAAGCAGGGTAGTGTAGAATTAAAGAGTAGTTCCATGATGTTCCTCACAGAGTCATGGCCACTCCTCATGCATATTGGTATGGAAAGCAGGGTAGTGTAGAATTAAAGAGTAGTTCCATGATGTTCCTCACAGACTCATGGCCACTCCTCATGCATACTGGTATGGAAAGCAGGGTAGTGTAGAATTAAAGAGTAGTTCCATGATGTTCCTCACAGAGTCATGGCCACTCCTCATGCATATTGGTATGGAAAGCAGGGTATGTAGAATTAAAGAGTAGTTCCTTGATGTTCCTCACAGAGTCATGGCCACTCCTCATGCATATTGGTATGGAAAGCAGGGTAGTGTAGAATTAAAGAGTAGTTCCTTGATGTTCCTCACAGAGTCATGGCCACTCCTCATGCATATTGGTATGGAAAGCAGGGTAGTGTAGAATTAAAGAGTAGTTCCTTGATGTTCCTCACAGAGTCATGGCCACTCCTCATGCATATTGGTATGGAAAGCAGGGTAGTGTAGAATTAAAGAGTAGTTCCATGATGTTCCTCACAGAGTCATGGCCACTCCTCATGCATATTGGTATGGAAAGCAGGGTAGTGTAGAATTAAAGAGTAGTTCCATGATGTTCCTCACAGACTCATGGCCACTCCTCATGCATATTGGTATGGAAAGCAGGGTAGTGTAGAATTAAAGAGTAGTTCCTTGATGTTCCTCACAGAGTCATGGCCACTCCTCATGCATATTGGTATGGAAAGCAGGGTATGTAGAATTAAAGAGTAGTTCCATGATGTTCCTCACAGAGTCATGGCCACTCCTCATGCATATTGGTATGGAAAGCAGGGTAGTGTAGAATTAAAGAGTAGTTCCATGATGTTCCTCACAGAGTCATGGCCACTCCTCATGCATACGGCCTCCACTTCCTCCCTACAATGTCACCTCACAGAATGCAACCTTCCGTCTAAAAGGATCCTTGGTAAGTTGCCGTCCTGAACCAGATTCAGACTGAAAGACCTGAGCTGAACATCTCCTTATTTCATTGGTCAGGCCTCCATCAAGGAGCTCCAAGTGTGGCAGTCTCACTTGGACTTCAAGACCAACAAATCCACCTTTTTCAAGCACCTAGGTCCACTGAAGGTAAAATAGCTTGGAATG
This sequence comes from Nerophis ophidion, assembly GCF_033978795.1. Lineage (NCBI taxonomy): Eukaryota > Metazoa > Chordata > Actinopteri > Syngnathiformes > Syngnathidae > Nerophis > Nerophis ophidion. The sequence goes on along the minus strand of NC_084634.1, from coordinate 753,526 downwards.
TGAAATGATGTCATGTGACCTAGTGTGTCATCAATGGCAGCTTTCAGGTGGCGAGTTCTCCCTGGAGCTGAGTGAAGATGATGTGTATACACTCACCACGCTCACTGCAGGCCACAAAGGCAGACACCCGCCCCCACCTGCGTCCTCCGCCTTCCCCAAACTCTACAAGGACGACTTCAACGTCCGTAAGTCGCTTCTTCCTCAACATTTTTGTCAAGTGCTGGTAGTGGTGAAAGCCTGATGGTTTGGGGATTCTAACTTAAGTCTTTAGTGCGCCTTCATCCGAGATGTGGAATCTGACATTCCACATCTTCTTAGACTTAACCTTCCTTTTATTGTCATTCAAATGTCAACTTTACAGTACAGATAAAAACATTACTTCCTTGTAGAGCAATGAGGTGCAGATACACAAACCCCGTTTCCATAGGAGTTGGGAAATGGTGTTAGATGTAAATATAAACAGAATACAATGATTTGCAAATCCTTTTCAAGCCATATTCAGTTGAATATGCTACAAAGACAACATATTTCATGTTCAAACTCATAAACTTTGTTTTTTTGCAAATAATCATTAACTTTAGAATTTGATGCCAGCAACACGTGAGAAAAAAGTTGGGAAAGGTGGCAATAAATACTGATAAAGTTGAAGAATGCTCATCAAACACTTATTTGGAACATCCCACAGGTGTGCAGGCTAATTGGGAACAGGTGGGTGCCATGATTGGCTATAAAAACAGCTTCCCAAAAAATGCTCAGTCTTTCACAAGAAAGGATGGGGCGAGGTACACCCCTTTGTCCACAACTGCGTGAGCAAATAGTCAAACAGTTTAAGAACAACCTTTCTCAAAGTGACATTGCAAGACATTTAGGGATTTCAACATCTACGCTCCATAATATCATCAAAAGGTTCAGAGAATCTGGAGAAATCACTCCACGTAAGCGGCATGGCCGGAAACCAACATTGAATGACCGTGAACTTCCATCCCTCAGACCGACATCAATCTCTAAAGGATATCACCACATGGGCTCAGGAACACTTCAGAAAACCACTCTCAGTAACTACAGTTGGTCGCTACATCTGTAAGTGCTAGTTAAAACTTTGCTATGCAAAGCGAAAGCCATTTATCAACAACATCCAGAAACGCCACTGACTTCTCTGGGCCCGAGATCATCTAAGATGGACTGATGCAAAGTGGAAAAGTGTTCTGTGGTCTGACGAGTCCACATTTAAAATTGTTTTTGGAAATATTCCACACGGTGTCATCCAGACCAAAGGGGAAGCAAACCATCCACGCAAAGTGTAAAAGCCAGCATGTGTGATGGTATGGGGGTGTATTAGTGCCCAAGGCATGGGTAACTTACACATCTGTGAAGGCACCATTAATGCTGAAAGGTACATACAGCTTTTGGAACAACATATGCTGCCATCTAAGCGCCGTCTTTTTCACGGACACCCCTGCTTATTTCAGCAGGACAATGCCAAGCCACATTCAGCACATGTTACAACAGCGTGGCGTCCTAAAAAAAGAATGCGGGTACTTTCCTGGTCCGCCTGCAGTCCAGACCTGTCTCCCATGGAAAATGTGTGAAGCGTAAAATAGGACAGCGGAGACCCCGGACTGTTGAAGGACTGAAGCTCTACATAAAACAAGAATGGGAAAGAATTCCACTTTCAGAGCTTCAACAATTAGTTTCCTCAGTTCCCAAACGTTTATTGAGTGTTGTTCAAAGAAAAGGTGATGTAACACAGTGGTGAACATGCCCTTTCCCAACTACTTTGTCACGTGTTGCAGCCATGAAATTCTAAGTTAATTATTATTTGCAACAAAAAAATAAAGTTTATGAGTTTGAAGATGAAATATGTTGTCTTTGTAGCATATTCAACTGAATATGGCTTGAAAAGGATTTGCAAATCATTGTATTCTGTTTATATTTACATCTAACACCATTTCCCAACTCATATGGAAACGGGGTTTGTAAATAAATAGTTGAGTGTACAGATAAATATATTGCACTATAAGGCACACCTAAAATTATTTCCTTTTCTGAAAAATGGACAGTGTGCCCTATAATCTGGTGCACCTTGTATACAGTAACCAATCCACTTTATTTGTGTAGCACATTTAAACAACATAAATGTTTCCAAAGTGCTGCAAAACAATATTCAAATATTATCCTTTGCTCCACTAATGATTGAATAAAAATAGAAACAATATAAAAGTAAATATGATTAAAAACGATTTTAATGGGTAAAACCAATTAAAACAATACATACAAATCATCAAAATAAAAACAGAAAACACAGAGGACCACACAACTCACGTGGTGTTGAAAACCAAATAATAAAAGTGGGTCTTAAGACGAGACTTAAACACTCCACTGTGGGAGCAGTTCTAACTTGGAGGGGCAGAGTGTTCCAGAGCTTAGGCCCGACCACAGAGAAGGTCCTGTCTGCCCTGGTTTTAAGTCTGGTCTTGGGAACCACGTATGTTCTAATTCTGCTTGTATATGTGACACAAAGTGTAGTGATAAGTGTGACCAGTAGATGGCAGTCACACAAAAGAGATGACGTGTGAGAATCAACCTGTTCAATAAATGATGCCAGCAAGTACCCGCGAGCAAGCAACAACAAAAACATTGAGGTTCCATTGAGAATATAGAACATTACACACAGCGCTCAAAAACCTGTCACAATGTTTTGGTACGACTTTGGCTTGGCTTGTCGGAGCATTAGGGATTCCATAGTCAGACGTACTGTGCTTCAACATAGGGTGTGTGTGTGTATGGGCCCCAAAATGGCTCCCCTTTAAATTCTATTAATTTCTTTAACCTGACTGGGATCCCTGAGTTTGTAAATACTATTAGAGCAAAATATATTAATGTTACAATGTATTTAAACAGCAATACAAAATACATTGAGGTATTTTTGAAAATAAACATAATGGTGACGAGCTGAAAAATGTACTTCAATTCAATAGTTTTACTCCTCTTGTATGGATAATATCGATATCAGCATCAATTCCGCCCCCCTTTTGTTTGTTTGTCTACAGCCCAATGAAGCATATTGACCTCATATTGGATCACAGAAACCTGGTAGTTCCATCCAACTTGTCGTTGTTTTTAGTTTGCATGTTCTCAGCCACATATTTCTCTGAGACGGCCAATTGTTCCCAGATGTGATGATTATATTGTGGAGAAGGATTTTCAAGCTATGGCTTCTCCTTGGCAAGATGACTGCTGCCAGGAGTGTATTAGTCTAGTGAGAAGATGTGCAAGGCACACCTCCTACTCCACATGTCCTCTGTACCAAACCAACGGTTGTGTTAAAAATACACTCAGCAATACATTGTTGGCAGAATGTTTGTCACTTTAGCATTTTTATGATAACTGTCACTCAGAAAGTTGTGCTTCTGCCTCTCTGCCTTGTCATTCTGCAGGAGAGCCTCCCTTCTCAGAAGCTCCATACTTTGCTGACCAGACAGGAGTGTTTGAGTACTTCACCAACCGGACTGATCCTGGACCTCATGTCTCCACTTTACGCCAGGTGGTCACTCAGCGACCCATCACCTGGGCCACAGATGCAGACCAGACTATTAGCATCATTGGAGACTACAACTGGTATGTTGCTTTAAAGTGCCTCCTGTTCTCTGAAACTACAAACCCCAAAAGAGGTGAAGTAGTCACCTTGTCTAAATGCTAAATAAAAAGAGAATACAACAAATCCTTTTCAACTTATATTTAATTGAATAGACTGCAATTATTTCTTTATTTTTCTATTATTTTTTGCAAATATGATCTCATTTGGAATTTGATGCCTGCAACATGTTTCAAAAAAGCTGGCACAAGTGGCAAAAAAGAGTGAGAAAGTAGAGGAATGTTCTTATATTGAACATCCCACAGGTGAACAAGCTCATTGGGAACAGGTGGGTGCCATGATTGGCCATAAAAACAGCTTCCATGAAATGCTCAGTCATTCACAAAGAAGGACGGGGCGAGGGTCACCACTTTGTCAACAAATGCCTGAGCAAATTGTTGAAGAACAACATTTCTCAACAAGGAATTGAGGGATTTCACCATCTACACTCCGTAATATCATCAAAAGGTTGAGAGAATGTGGAGAAATCACTGCACGTAAGCCATACTACACACCTTCCATTCCTCAGGCATCGAAAAGCCACGTCAGTGTGTAAAGGATATCACCGCATGGGCTCAGGAACACTTCAAAAAAAACACTGTCAGTAACTACAGTTGCTCGCTACATCTGTAAGTGCAAGTTAAAACTCTACTATGCAAAGCCACAGCCATTTATCAACAACACCCAGAAACGCTTCGCTGGGCCCGAGCTCATCTAAGATGAGTGGAAAAGTGTTCTGTGGTCTGACAAGTCCACATTTCACATTGTTTTTGGAAACTGTGGACCAAGGAGGACAAGAATCATCCGGATTGTTGTAGGGTGAAAGTGTTGTAGTCAGCATGTGTGATGGTATGGGGGTGTATTAGTGATTGTTGTAGGGTGAAAGTGTTGTAGTCAGCATGTGTGATGGTATGGGGGTGTATTAGTGATTGTTGTAGGGTGAAAGTGTTGTAGTCAGCATGTGTGATGGTATGGGGGTGTATTAGTGATTGTTGTAGGGTGAAAGTGTGGTAGTCAGCATGTGTGATGGTATGGGGGTGTATTAGTGATTGTTGTAGGGTGAAAGTGTTGTAGTCAGCATGTGTGATGGTATGGGGGTGTATTAGTGATTGTTGTAGGGTGAAAGTGTTGTAGTCAGCATGTGTGATGGTATGGGGGTGTATTAGTGATTGTTGTAGGGTGAAAGTGTTCTAGGCAGCATGTGTGATGGTATGGGGTGTATTAGTGATTGTTGTAGGGTGAAAGTGTTGTAGTCAGCATGTGTGATGGTATGGGGGTGTATTAGTGATTGTTGTAGGGTGAAAGTGTTGTAGTCAGCATGTGTGATGGTATGGGGGTGTATTAGTGATTGTTGTGGGGTGAAAGTGTGGTAGTCAGCATGTGTGATGGTATGGGGGTGTATTAGTGATTGTTGTAGGGTGAAAGTGTTGTAGTCAGCATGTGTGATGGTATGGGGGTGTATTAGTGATTGTTGTAGGGTGAAAGTGTTGTAGTCAGCATGTGTGATGGTATGGGGGTGTATTAGTGATTGTTGTAGGGTGAAAGTGTGGTAGTCAGCATGTGTGATGGTATGGGAGTGTATTAGTGATTGTTGTAGGGTGAAAGTGTGGTAGTCAGCATGTGTGATGGTATGGGGGTGTATTAGTGATTGTTGTAGGGTGAAAGTGTGGTAGTCAGCATGTGTGATGGTATGGGGGTGTATTAGTGATTGTTGTAGGGTGAAAGTGTTGTAGTCAGCATGTGTGATGGTATGGGGGTGTATTAGTGATTGTTGTAGGGTGAAAGTGTTGTAGTCAGCATGTGTGATGGTATGGGGGTGTATTAGTGATTGTTGTAGGGTGAAAGTGTGGTAGTCAGCATGTGTGATGGTATGGGAGTGTATTAGTGATTGTTGTAGGGTGAAAGTGTTGTAGTCAGCATGTGTGATGGTATGGGGGTGTATTAGTGATTGTTGTAGGGTGAAAGTGTTGTAGTCAGCATGTGTGATGGTATGGGGGTGTATTAGTGATTGTTGTGGGGTGAAAGTGTGGTAGTCAGCATGTGTGATGGTATGGGGGTGTATTAGTGATTGTTGTAGGGTGAAAGTGTTGTAGTCAGCATGTGTGATGGTATGGGGGTGTATTAGTGATTGTTGTAGGGTGAAAGTGTTGTAGTCAGCATGTGTGATGGTATGGGGGTGTATTAGTGATTGTTGTAGGGTGAAAGTGTTGTAGTCAGCATGTGTGATGGTATGGGGGTGTATTAGTGATTGTTGTAGGGTGAAAGTGTTGTAGTCAGCATGTGTGATGGTATGGGGGTGTATTAGTGATTGTTGTAGGGTGAAAGTGTTCTAGGCAGCATGTGTGATGGTATGGGGGTGTATTAGTGATTGTTGTAGGGTGAAAGTGTGGTAGTCAGCATGTGTGATGGTATGGGGGTGTATTAGTGATTGTTGTAGGGTGAAAGTGTTGTAGTCAGCATGTGTGATGGTATGGGGGTGTATTAGTGATTGTTGTAGGGTGAAAGTGTTGTAGTCAGCATGTGTGATGGTATGGGGGTGTATTAGTGATTGTTGTAGGGTGAAAGTGTGGTAGTCAGCATGTGTGATGGTATGGGGGTGTATTAGTGATTGTTGTAGGGTGAAAGTGTTGTAGTCAGCATGTGTGATGGTATGGGGGTGTATTAGTGTAGGGTGAAAGTGTTGTAGTCAGCATGTGTGATGGTATGGGGGTGTATTAGTGATTGTTGTGGGGTGAAAGTGTGGTAGTCAGCATGTGTGATGGTATGGGGGTGTATTAGTGATTGTTGTAGGGTGAAAGTGTTGTAGTCAGCATGTGTGATGGTATGGGGGTGTATTAGTGATTGTTGTAGGGTGAAAGTGTTGTAGTCAGCATGTGTGATGGTATGGGGGTGTATTAGTGATTGTTGTAGGGTGAAAGTGTTCTAGGCAGCATGTGTGATGGTATGGGGGTGTATTAGTGATTGTTGTAGGGTGAAAGTGTTGTAGTCAGCATGTGTGATGGTATGGGGGTGTATTAGTGATTGTTGTAGGGTGAAAGTGTTCTAGGCAGCATGTGTGATGGTATGGGGGTGTATTAGTGATTGTTGTAGGGTGAAAGTGTGGTAGTCAGCATGTGTGATGGTATGGGGGTGTATTAGTGATTGTTGTAGGGTGAAAGTGTGGTAGTCAGCATGTGTGATGGTATGGGAGTGTATTAGTGATTGTTGTAGGGTGAAAGTGTTGTAGTCAGCATGTGTGATGGTATGGGGGTGTATTAGTGATTGTTGTAGGGTGAAAGTGTGGTAGTCAGCATGTGTGATGGTATGGGAGTGTATTAGTGATTGTTGTAGGGTGAAAGTGTTGTAGTCAGCATGTGTGATGGTATGGGGGTGTATTAGTGATTGTTGTAGGGTGAAAGTGTTGTAGTCAGCATGTGTGATGGTATGGGGGTGTATTAGTGATTGTTGTAGGGTGAAAGTGTTGTAGGCAGCATGTGTGATGGTATGGGGGTGTATTAGTGATTGTTGTAGGGTGAAAGTGTTGTAGGCAGCATGTGTGATGGTATGGGGGTGTATTAGTGATTGTTGTAGGGTGAAAGTGTTGTAGTCAGCATGTGTGATGGTATGGGGGTGTATTAGTGATTGTTGTAGGGTGAAAGTGTTCTAGGCAGCATGTGTGATGGTATGGGGGTGTATTAGTGATTGTTGTAGGGTGAAAGTGTTCTAGGCAGCATGTGTGATGGTATGGGGGTGTATTAGTGATTGTTGTAGGGTGAAAGTGTTGTAGTCAGCATGTGTGATGGTATGGGGGTGTATTAGTGATTGTTGTAGGGTGAAAGTGTTGTAGTCAGCATGTGTGATGGTATGGGGGTGTATTAGTGATTGTTGTAGGGTGAAAGTGTGGTAGTCAGCATGTGTGATGGTATGGGGGTGTATTAGTGATTGTTGTAGGGTGAAAGTGTTGTAGTCAGCATGTGTGATGGTATGGGGGTGTATTAGTGATTGTTGTAGGGTGAAAGTGTTGTAGTCAGCATGTGTGATGGTATGGGGGTGTATTAGTGATTGTTGTAGGGTGAAAGTGTTGTAGTCAGCATGTGTGATGGTATGGGGGTGTATTAGTGATTGTTGTAGGGTGAAAGTGTTGTAGTCAGCATGTGTGATGGTATGGGGGTGTATTAGTGATTGTTGTAGGGTGAAAGTGTGGTAGTCAGCATGTGTGATGGTATGGGGGTGTATTATTGGCCAATTACACATCTGTGAAGGCACCATTAAAGCTGAAAGGTACATACAGCTTTTGGAGCAACATATGTTGTTATCATGGACGCCCCTGCTTATTTCAGCAAGACGATGCCAAGCCAGGTGTTACAACAGCGTGGCTTCATACTAAAAGAGTGTGGGTACTAGACTGGCCTGCCTGTAGTCCAGACATTGAAAATATGTGCAGGCTAAAATATGAGGCAGAACAACTTAAGCTGTACATCAAGCAAGAATGGGAAAGAATTCCACTTCAAAAAAGTGTCTCCTCAGTTCCCAAAGCTGCACTGAGTGTTGTTGAAAGGAAAGGCCATGTAACACACTGGTAAAAATGCCTGCTTTTATGCCCATGTTCATGATTATTTGCAAAAAAGCAGAAAGTTTGTCAGTATATTCAATTGAATGTAAGTTTTTTTTATTTGGCATTTCCACAAGGTGACAACTTCACTGCTTTGGGCTCGTGTAGTTGTGTCAGCTTGTTGTTGTTGTTGTTGTGTTTCAGGCGAGACGTGAGCGTCACCTGCGATGTCTTCATGGAGACGATGCAGAGCGGCGGTGTGTTCGTAGCGGCCAGGGTGGATAAAGGAGGACAGTCCATCCGGAGCTCCAGGGGAATATTTTTCTGGGTCTTCTCAGACGGCACGTACCAAGTGACCAATGATCTGGGTGTGTAACTTTCTCCTGGTCTTACTTCTACTTGCCCTAGTTTGCAAACAGCAGAAGTAAATACAGCATAGCCTGTTGGGCTCCACGACAGAACAGACAGTAAAAGTAGTCATTGCTGGATGAATGATAGTCATGCACTTCTGACATCTTTATTGCAATATGAGCACCGCAAGTTGAGAGCTTGTCGACATAAAGTGAAGAATGCAGAGGGCTGGAGGAAGGAAACACTAAAGACACCAATAAACTTTGTTTCTACTCATCTGCACAGCTGGCCTCCTCATCCTGGCTGAAGGACAGTCTGGAAACATGCATCTCAGTGGCACACACTGTCACTCACCGTGCAGGTAGATGACATCACACACACCGTGCAGGTAGATGACATCACACACTGTCACTCACCATGCAGGTAGATGACATCACACACTGTCACTCAGCGCGTGGTGCAGGTAGATGACATCACACACACCGTGCAGGTAGATGACATCACACACTGTCACTCACCATGCAGGGTAGATGACATCACACACTGTCACTCACCGTGCAGGTAAGATGACATCACACACTGTCACTCACCGTGCAGGTAGATGGACATCACACACACCGTGCAGGTAGATGACATCACACACTGTCACTCACCATGCAGGTAGATGACATCACACACTGTCACTCACCGTGCAGGTAGATGACATCACACACTGTCACTCACCGTGCAGGTAGATGACATCACACACTGTCAACTCACCATGCAGGTAGATGACATCACACACTGTCACTCACCATGCAGGTAGATGACATCACACACTGTCACTCACCGTGCAGGTAGATGACATCACACACTGTCACTCACGTGCAGTGTAGATGACATCACACACTGTCACTCACCGTGCAGGTAGATGACATCACACACACGTGCAGGTAGATGACATCACACACTGTCACTCACCATGCAGGTAGATGACATCACACACTGTCACTCACCATGCAGGTAGATGACATCACACACTGTCACTCACCGTGCAGGTAGATGACATCACACACTGTCACTCACCGTGCAGGTAGATGACATCACACACTGTCACTCACCGTGCAGGTAGATGACATCACACACTGTCACTCACCGTGCAGGTAGATGACATCACACACTGTCACTCACCATGCAGGTAGATGACATCACACTCACTGTGCAGGTAGATGACATCACACACTGTCACTCACCATTCAGGTAGATGACATCACACACTGTCCACTCACCATGCAGGTAGATGACATCACACACTGTCACTCACCATGCAGGTAGATGACATCACACACTGTCACTCACCGTGCAGGTAGATGACATCACACACTGTCACTCACCGTGCAGGTAGATGACATCACACACTGTCACTCACCGTGCAGGTAGATGACATCACACACTGTCACTCACCGTGCAGGTAGATGACATCACACACTGTCACTCACCCGTGCAGGTAGATGACATCACACACTGTCACTCACCATGCAGGTAGATGACATCACACACTGTCACTCACCATGCAGGTAGATGACATCACACACTGTCACTCACCGTGCAGGTAGATGACATCACACACTGTCACTCACCGTGCAGGTAGATGACATCACACACTGTCACTCACCGTGCAGGTAGATGACATTACACACTGTCACTCACCGTGCAGGTAGATGACATCACACACTGTCACTCACCATGCAGGTAGATGACATCACACTCACTGTGCAGGTAGATGACATCACACACTGTCACTCACCATTCAGGTAGATGACATCACACACTGTCACTCACCATGCAGGTAGATGACATCACACACTGTCACTCACCGTGCAGGTAGATGACATCACACGACTGTCACTCACCGTGCAGGTAGATGACATCACACACTGTCACTCACCGTGCAGGTAGATGACATCACACACTGTCACTCACCGTGCAGGTAGATGACATCACACACTGTCACTCACCGTGCAGGTAGATGACATCACACACTGTCACTCACCATGCAGGTAGATGACATCACACACTGTCACTCACCGTGCAGGTAGATGACATCACACACACCGTGCAGGTAGATGACATCACACACTGTCACTCACCGTGCAGGTAGATGACATCACACACAACCGTGCAGGTAGATGACATCACACACACCGTGCAGGTAGATGACATCACACACACCGTGCAGGTAGATGACATCACACACACCGTGCAGGTAGATGACATCACACACACCGTGCAGGTAGATGACATCACACACACCGTGCAGGTAGATGACATCACACACACCGTGCAGGTAGATGACATCACACACACCGTGCAGGTAGATGACATCACACACACACGGTGCAGGTAGATGACATCACACTCACCGTGCAGGTAGATGACATCACACACACACTGTGCAGGTAGATGACATCACACACACACGGTGCAGGTAGATGACATCACACACACACCGTGCAGGTAGATGACATCACACACACCGTGCAGGTAGATGACATCACACACACCGTGCAGGTAGATGACATCACACACACCGTGCAGGTAGATGACATCACACACACCGTGCAGGTAGATGACATCACACACACTGTGCAGGTAGATGACATCACACACTGTCACTCACCGTGCAGGTAGATGACATCACACACACGGTGCAGGTAGATGACATCACACACACACCGTGCAGGTAGATGACATCACACACCGTGCAGGTAGATGACATCACACACTGTCACTCACCGTGCAGGTAGATGACATCACACACTGTCACACACCGTGCAGGTAGATGACATCACACACTGTCACTCACCGTGCAGGTAGATGACATCACACACTGTCACACACCGTGCAGGTAGATGACATCACACACTGTCACACACCGTGCAGGTAGATGACATCACACACTGTCACTCACCGTGCAGGTAGATGACATCACACACTGTCACTCACCGTGCAGGTAGATGACATCACACACTGTCACTCACCGTGCAGGTAGATGACATCACACACTGTCACACACCGTGCAGGTAGATGACATCACACACTGTCACTCACCGTGCAGGTAGATGACATCACACACTGTCACTCACCGTGCAGGTAGATGACATCACACACACTGTCACTCACCGTGCAGGTAGATGACATCACACTCACTGTCACTCACCGTGCAGGTAGATGACATCACACACTGTCACTCACCATGCAGGTAGATGACATCACACACTGTCACTCACCGTGCAGGTAGATGACATCACACACTGTCACTCACCATGCAGGTAGATGACATCACACACACTGTCACTCACCGTGCAGGTAGATGACATCACACACTGTCACTCACCATGCAGGTAGATGACATCACACACACTGTCACTCACCGTGCAGGTAGATGACATCACACACTGTCACTCACCGTGCAGGTAGATGACATCACACACACCGTGCAGGTAGATGACATCACACACTGTCACTCACCGTGCAGGTAGATGACATCACACACACCGTGCAGGTAGATGACATCACACACACCGTGCAGGTAGATGACATCACACACTGTCACTCACCGTGCAGGTAGATGACATCACACACACCGTGCAGGTAGATGACATCACACACTGTCACTCACCGTGCAGGTAGATGACATCACACACACCGTACAGGTAGATGACATCACACACACCGTGCAGGTAGATGACATCACACACTGTCACTCACCGTGCAGGTAGATGACATCACACACTGTCACTCACCGTGCAGGTAGATGACATCACACACACCGTGCAGGTAGATGACATCACACACACCGTGCAGGTAGATGACATCACACACTGTCACTCACCGTGCAGGTAGATGACATCACACACACCGTGCAGGTAGATGACATCACACACTGTCACTCACCGTGCAGGTAGATGACATCACACACACCGTACAGGTAGATGACATCACACACACCGTGCAGGTAGATGACATCACACACTGTCACACACCGTGCAGGTAGATGACATCACACACTGTCACTCACCGTGCAGGTAGATGACATCACACACTGTCACACACCGTGCAGGTAGATGACATCATACACTGTCACTCACCGTGCAGGTAGATGACATCACACACTGTCACTCACCGTGCAGGTAGATGACATCACACACTGTCACACACCGTGCAGGTAGATGACATCACACACTGTCACACACCGTGCAGGTAGATGACATCATACACTGTCACTCACCGTGCAGGTAGATGACATCACACACTGTCACTCACCGTGCAGGTAGATGACATCACACACACCGTACAGGTAGATGACATCACACACACCGTGCAGGTAGATGACATCACACACTGTCACACACCGTGCAGGTAGATGACATCACACACTGTCACTCACCGTGCAGGTAGATGACATCACACACTGTCACACACCGTGCAGGTAGATGACATCATACACTGTCACTCACCGTGCAGGTAGATGACATCACACACTGTCACTCACCGTGCAGGTAGATGACATCACACACACCGTGCAGGTAGATGACATCACACACACCGTGCAGGTAGATGACATCACACACTGTCACTCACCGTGCAGGTAGATGACATCACACACTGTCACTCACCGTGCAGGTAGATGACATCACACACTGTCACTCACCGTGCAGGTAGATGACATCACACACTGTCACTCACCGTGCAGGTAGATGACATCACACTCACTGTGCAGGTAGATGACATCACACTCACTGTGCAGGTAGATGACATCACACACTGTCACTCACCGTGCAGGTAGATGACATCACACACTGTCACTCACCGTGCAGGTAGATGACATCACACACTGTCACTCACCGTGCAGGTAGATGACATCACACACTGTCACTCACCGTGCAGGTAGATGACATCACACACTGTCACTCACCGTGCAGGTAGATGACATCACACTCACTGTGCAGGTAGATGACATCACACACTGTCACTCACCGTGCAGGTAGATGACATCACACACTGTCACTCACCGTGCAGGTAGATGACATCACACACTGTCACTCACCGTGCAGGTAGATGACATCACACACTGTCACTCACCGTGCAGGTAGATGACATCACACACACCGTGCAGGTAGATGACATCACACACTGTCACTCACCGTGCAGGTAGATGACATCACACACACTGTCACTCACCGTGCAGGTAGATGACATCACACTCACTGTCACTCACCGTGCAGGTAGATGACATCACACACTGTCACTCACCATGCAGGTAGATGACATCACACACTGTCACTCACCGTGCAGGTAGATGACATCACACACTGTCACTCACCGTGCAGGTAGATGACATCACACACTGTCACTCACCATGCAGGTAGATGACATCACACACTGTCACTCACCGTGCAGGTAGATGACATCACACACTGTCACTCACCATGCAGGTAGATGACATCACACACACTGTCACTCACCGTGCAGGTAGATGACATCACACACTGTCACTCACCGTGCAGGTAGATGACATCACACACACCGTGCAGGTAGATGACATCACACACTGTCACTCACCGTGCAGGTAGATGACATCACACACACCGTGCAGGTAGATGACATCACACACACCGTGCAGGTAGATGACATCACACACTGTCACTCACCATGCAGGTAGATGACATCACACACACACGGTGCAGGTAGATGACATCACACACACACACGGTGCAGGTAGATGACATCACACACTGTCACTCACCGTGCAGGTAGATGACATCACACACACGCTGCAGGTAGATGACATCACACACTGTCACTCACCGTGCAGGTAGATGACATCACACACACGGTGCAGGTAGATGACATCACACACACACTGTGCAGGTAGATGACATCACACACACGGTGCAGGTAGATGACATCACACACACGGTGCAGGTAGATGACATCACACACACACTGTGCAGGTAGATGACATCACCAATGTTTGTGTCCAGGGTGAAAGTGCATGTGGAGAGCTGGATGGACACCTCCTGTGGAAGACCAGTGTGGTCCAGGTCCCTGAGAATGGGTGGGCGGCCATAGGGACACTTTCCTTTCAACTGGCTCAGTTTGATAACTTTGCTGTCCAAGCACTAGAATCTTCATCAACAAGCCTTCATGGAATTGTGATGGACTGAACATGTCACAGCTGCTGACTCACAAGGCGCCAATGAACAGTTCTGATGAAGGTCAAATTATACCCTGGTACTTGATGAAGGTCAAATTATACCCTGGTACTTTATGAAGGTTAAATAATACCCTGGTACTTGATGAAGGTCAAATAATACCCTGGTACTTGATGAAGGTTAAATAATACCCTGGTACTTGATGAAGGTCAAATAATACCCTGGTACTTGATGAAGGTTAAATAATACCCTGGTACTTTATGAAGGTTAAATAATACCCTGGTACTTGATGAAGGTTAAATAATACCCTGGTACTTGATGAAGGTCAAATTATACCCTGGTACTTGATGAAGGTCAAATTATACCCTGGTACTTGATGAAGGTTAAATAATACCCTGGTACTTTATGAAGGTCAAATTATACCCTGGTACTTGATGAAGGTCAAATTATACCCTGGTACTTGATGAAGGTCAAATTATACCCTGGTACTTGATGAAGGTCAAATTATACCCTGGTACTTGATGAAGGTCAAATAATACCCTGGTACTTGATGAAGGTCAAATAATTTCCTATAAAATACTTTCAGGAGCGCCCATCTCCTGCTGCTTTACAGCAACTTTTTGGATGCTTCACAAGTCCTGAGTAGCACCAAGTCCCAAACCCTTCTCAAAGAACTGTAGGCTGGTAAGTCCAGACAACTTAGACCTTCCATATCCCAGGATCCACATTCAGTGGACAAAGACCAGGTGTATGTATGCAGTATATGTAAGTATACATATATGAGTACATATTATATTAATATCATGGATATATGACTAATAATGAATATAATTGAATATTAAGAATATGTGAAAGTTTGACTCCAACATTGATTACTTCCATGATGACCTCCTTAAAGTTTTTAATCAATCAAATACTAAGCAGCTAACATGGATGAGAGTGGAAAGACTGCTCGTGTTTTGTAACGGATTTAAACGGGTGTCATTTTGATTTTTTTTTTTCTTTCTGTTGTTGGACATTTTTTCATAATGTGCACAGTCCAATAAGCAGAGTGTGTTATGTGTGACCATGTTTGTCCTGCTTGATGCACCATGACTAGGGAAGGTTGTTTGGATTGGGTCGTATAAGTCAATGCTGTGCTGTTTTAATTGCAAGTTGAGGTAATTTGGTGACAAAATGGTATCTATCAGACCCCTGACTGATTGTATGTGACATGAATACACTGCTACTCACTTCTGTGTTTTGTTTGGCCCGTCTCTGAATACGCCGGTGGGTGGGGCCACAGTTTGCACACCCCTGCTCTAAACCCACATCGAAGGATCAACCGCGATAAACACGTGGCGGGATCAGCATGGCAGTGGAGAAAAGTCAAAGAAAGCCCGCGGTAAAGCTGCATGACTTGCATGAGATGGGTAAGTCCGGTACATGGTGATCAGTCAAGTCATTAAAACTGGAGAGAGCGGGTGTCCCTTCAAGTAGAACAAAGGCCAAGTCCTTCTGTTCCACTTAAAGGTAGAAACCACCCTAACACCCGCGATAGTGACGTGTTGAATGTTGGCAGAATCAAGCTGAAGCGAGTACAGTGGATAGTTTTGTGAGCAGTCAAACCCTGGCCAGGTAGTGACCCAAACACACGGGCCCAACTGCGTTCTGTTCCCTGGAGGAATTGTGGTGTCTTTGAGGGTGGTGTGATGGGTGGTGAGCCCAGGAGACGCCGAGAGGAATCGTCCAACAGAAAGTCAGCCTCGGACTAGAGCCACAGCTCTAGAAGAAGAAGTGTGCTGAAGTTCTTCATTCTGCTGTCCTGTGTTGAAATACCATTCCTTCTAGACCCCCTCCCTCCTTGTGCCGGACAGCCTGCACACCACTCACCTGATTTATTTGACTAGTCAACCTAGCAGCTTCTGTCATCCATTTGTGCCCGTAGACCTCCTACCCATGTCCTGGACCTTCTACCAGATGTTGCTAATGGCTTTAGTCTTCCTCCTAAACCCAACACCTACATTCTTTCCTGGGAACTCTCCGCAGTGCCGGTTGTGGACACGTGCACTTTGACCTCAGTAGAAGAATGCTTCTAATGCATGTCCGGGGAAGACCCAGGACACGTTGGGAAGACTATGTCTCCCGGCTGGCCTGGGAACGCCTCGGGATCCCCCGGGAAGAGCTGGACCAAGTGGCTGGGGAGAGGGAAGACTGGTCTTCTCTGCTTAGGCTGCTGCCCCCGTGACCTGACCTCGGATAAGCGGAAGAAGATGGATGGATGGATAGAAGAATGCTTCTAAAGGACAATCGTATAAGAAAATGATTCGTGATATAATTAACCACAGAAGTTTTTCCTTGCCTCCGTCGCCAAGTGTTTGCTCAGGTGAGTTTCAGTCAGAAGGTCGTGTGGTTGTTGACCTGCTTCTCCTCTCTTATTTTAATAATATTTTGTCATTTGATAGGGAAATCATAATACAGGTTCTGGGAAACAGCCCCCCCCCCCCCAAAAAAAAATACAATATATATATATATATATATACACATATATATATATTACAAAATACTAATTAAATTAAAAAATTCAGTTTGAGCAAATAAACCAAAACAAAACATTGTCCCTTTTTTCACATTTTTTTTTTGAAGTTCCTCCTCTGACTAACAAAATAAGTTAGTGAATCAGTTAGTAAAAGCACGTTAGAGCGGATGATATCATCATCATGTTCGTATCGGTCTGACACCGATACCGCCGTGCTCGACCGTCCGTGTCAGGGCGTGCGTGTTGAACGTCACGGCAACACAACACAACACAACACAACACAACGGCCAGGTCCTTGCCAGCAGCCAGCATGTCGTTACCGTCCAAGCTCCCGAATGGTTGTGATCCCAGTCCTGGTCCAAGTCCTCAGGTGTCTTCCCGCTCTGCTCCGTCCTTATGGCGGCTGCTCGGCAACAAACACAAAAAAGAGCGCAGGTTGGCCAAACCGCCGCCGACACCCAAACGTGTCTTTATCAACCACCTGGACTCCTACGCTGCCACAAACATCGGCCAGGTAAATATCAATAGAAATGTAAATAGAAATATAAATGTGAGTGTGAGGATAGAAGCTGCACACACGTGACGTCATCAGCTGCTTTCAACTCGCGCCAAACTTCATAAACCTCCAGATAGTTCAGTGGGGGCGTGGCCTCATTCATTCATGCAGTGGTTCTCAAGCGGGTTAGTGCGTCTGCCTCACAATACGAAGTTCCCGCAGTCTTGGGTTCAAATCCAGGCTCGGGATCTTTCTGTGTGGAGTTTGCATGTTCTCCCCGTGAATGCGTGGGTTCTACTCCGGCTTCCTCCCACCTCCAAAGACATGCACCTGGGGATAGGCCCCTCCCACCTCCAAAGACATGCACCTGGGGATAGGCCCCTCCCACCTCCAAAGACATGCACCTGGGGATAGGCCCCTCCCACCTCCAAAGACATGCACCTGGGGATAGGCCCCTCCCACCTCCAAAGACATGCACCTGGGGATAGGTTGATTGGCAACACTAAATGGTCCCTAGTGTGTGAATGTTGTCTATCTATCTGTGTTGGCCCTGTGATGAGGTGGCGACTTGTCCAGGGTGTACCACGCCTTCCGCCCAATTGTAGCTGAGATAGGCACCAGCGCCCCCCACGACCCCAAATGGGAATAAGCGGTAGAAAATGGATGGATATAACAGTGCAAAATATTGCTCATTTGTAGTGGTCTTTCTTCAACTATTTGGTAAAAAAGATATAAAAATAAGTAAAAAGTTGTTGAAAAATAAACAAGTGATTGAATTGTAAATGCATATTTCTCCACATAGAAGTAATCATCAACTTAAAGAGTCCTCTTTGGGGATTGTAATAGAGATCCATCTGGATTGTAATAGAGATCCATCTGGATTGTAATAGAGATCCATCTGGATTGTAATAGAGATCCATCTGGATTCATCAACTTACTTCTAAACATTTCTGCACAACAAAATAAATCTTTAACATCAATATTTATGGAAAAAATCTAGCTGTCAACACTGAATATTGCATTGTTGTATTTTTTTTCACACTTTATGAACTTACATTCATATTTTGTTGAAGTATTATTTAATAAATATATGTATAAAGGATACTTACATTGTTGCTATTTTTAGAATCATTTCAAAAAATCTCACGTCCCCCTTGTCATACCTTCAAGTACCCCCATTATTTTGAACCACTGCCTTAATATACAAGTTAGTGCATTTGAATAAATAGGCATAGCTCGGTTGGTAGAGTGGCCATGCCAGCAACTTGAGGGTTGCAGGTTCCATTCCCACGTGTGCCATCCTAGTTACTGCCGTTGTGTCCTTGGGCAAGACACTTGACCCACACTGCTTTAAATGTAACTTAGATATTGGCTCTCACTATGTAAAAAGCACTTTGAGTCACTTGAGAAAAGCGCTATATAAATATAATTCACACTAAACAACACACCTGTTGTCTATAGTAGTACAGCAGACATCAAGCACACCACCAAGTGCACTTCAAAATAAATATATATATCTATATACACATATATATTTTCTCCATACATGTCATGTATATATATGTATGTATGTATGTATATATTATTTTTTTCATAAATGTGTATATATATATATTTTCCCCCATACGTATGTGTATATATACACGCATATATACATATATATGTGTGTGTATGTATGTATGTATATATATATATATATATATATATATATATATGTGTGTGTGTATTTGTATGGATGTATGTATGTGTATATATGTATATACGTAGATGTATGTATACATAGATGAGGTGGCGACTTGTCCAGGGTATACCCTGCCTTCCGCCCAATTGTACCTGAGATAGGTGCCAGCGACCCCAAAAGGGAATAAGTGGTAGAAAATGGATGGATGTATACATATGTATGTATATGTATATATATATATATATATATGTATATATGTATGTATGTAGAGAGAGAGAGAATTCAACTGTTGTAAGTTATTTTTGTAAAGCATTTCCATGCAAGAAGTGAGTTGGGACATAGAAGTGTTGTGTTGTGTGACATAGAAGTGTTGTGTGACATAGAAGTGTTGTGTGACATAGAAGTGTTGTGTGACATCTTCCTGCTGGACATAGAAGTGTTGTGTGACATCTTCCTGTTGTGTGACATCTTCCTGCTGGACATAGAAGTGTTGTGTGACATCTTCCTGCTGGACATAGAAGTGTTGTGTGACATCTTCCTGCTGGACATAGAAGTGTTGTGTGACATAGAAGTGTTGTGTGACATCTTCCTGCTGGACATAGAAGTGTTGTGTGACATCTTCCTGCTGGACATAGAAGTGTTGTGTGACATCTTCCTGCTGGACATAGAAGTGTTGTGTGACATAGAAGTGTTGTGTGACATCTTCCTGCTGGACATAGAAGTGTTGTGTGACATAGAAGTGTTGTGTGACATCTTCCTGCTGGACATAGAAGTGTTGTGTGACATAGAAGTGTTGTGTGACATCTTCCTGCTGGACATAGAAGTGTTGTGTGACATAGAAGTGTTGTGTGACATCTTCCTGCTGGACATAGAAGTGTTGTGTGACATAGAAGTGTTGTGTGACATCTTCCTGCTGGACATAGAAGTGTTGTGTGACATAGAAGTGTTGTGTGACATCTTCCTGCTGGACATAGAAGTGTTGTGTGACATCTTCCTGCTGGACATAGAAGTGTTGTGTGACATCTTCCTGTTGTGTGACATCTTCCTGCTGGACATAGAAGTGTTGTGTGACATCTTCCTGTTGTGTGACATCTTCCTGCTGGACATAGAAGTGTTGTGTGACATCTTCCTGTTGTGTGACATCTTCCTGCTGGACATAGAAGTGTTGTGTGACATCTTCCTGTTGTGTGACATCTTCCTGCTGGACATAGAAGTGTTGTGTGACATAGAAGTGTTGTGTGACATCTTCATGCTGGACATAGAAGTGTTGTGTGACATCTTCCTGTTGTGTGACATCTTCCTGTTGTGTGACATCTTCCTGCTGGACATAGAAGTGTTGTGTGACATCTTCCTGTTGTGTGACATCTTCCTGCTGGACATAGAAGTGTTGTGTGACATAGAAGTGTTGTGTGACATCTTCCTGCTGGACATAGAAGTGTTGTGTGACATCTTCCTGTTGTGTGACATCTTCCTGCTGGACATAGAAGTGTTGTGTGACATCTTCCTGTTGTGTGACATCTTCCTGCTGGACATAGAAGTGTTGTGTGACATAGAAGTGTTGTGTGACATCTTCATGCTGGACATAGAAGTGTTGTGTGACATCTTCCTGTTGTGTGACATCTTCCTGTTGTGTGACATCTTCCTGTTGTGTGACATCTTCCTGTTGTGTAACATCTTCCTGCTGGACAGTGTCTGTCCAAACACACGCTGGAAGTTGATGCAAAGACGGAGACAGACGGGCAGAAAGTGAAAGAGACAGTATCAAGTTACCCGATGGTGGGCACCGTGTCCGAGGGTGCGGAGGAGGACCCGCCCTATGTGCTGGAAGTATACAAGGTAGGCAGAACCTTCTCACCTTTGACTGGAAGCAAACTAGCTTCTACTTCTTTGTGTGCAAGGACCTGAGTGAGGAGGAGCTTGTTGACAAGGTGATGGAGTGTGACATCATCATCTACAACATCACCCACAATCCTCAGCAGATCCCCCAGGCCAGCTACCTGCTGTCAGGTGAGCACTCGGCATCACCTGGGCTCAAGTGGCCATGGAAACACACTCCATGGCCACCTCAGCTCAGCCTCTTTTTTAGGAGCGCAGCAAAAACCCCATTGAGATGTTCTTCTATAGAAGAAAATACACTATATTGCCTAAAGTATTTGGCCACCCGCCTTGACTCACATGTGGACTTGAAGTGCCATCTTTCATTCCAACATGACTCTGCACCAGTGCACACTGCAAGATCCATAATGGCATGGATGACAGTCTGGTGTGGAGGAACTTGACTGGCCTGCACAGAGTCCTGACCTAAACCCCATAGATAAATTAGAAGGGAAACTGAGAGCCAGACCTTCTCCACCAACATCAGTGTGTCACCTCACCAATGTGCTTTTGGAAGAATGCTGGAGAATTGCTACAAAGACACTCTCTGCAACCTTGTGGACAGCCTTCCCAGAAGACTTGAAGCTGCAGTCCCGATCAAATGCATATTTCCTTCCAACAAATACAAATGTATTCATAAAGTACTTTTATGTATGTTGTGTCCTTGTCACTAACATCTGGTTACAAGTCTGGATGTTGTGTCCTTGTCACTAACATCTGGTTACAAGTCTGGATGTTGTGTCCTTGTCACTAACATCTGGTAACAAATCTGGACTGTTCATGTCTTTGTCAAGTCAGCAGGTAACAACATACCTGTCTGTGTATCTTCTTGTGTTGGCAGCCCTCCATGACAAAATATCACTATTTAGTAAACCAAAGATGTTCATCCTCATCTCCACCGTCATGACTTGGACCTGCAGTCAGCCAATCACCTCTGTAAGTACTTAGTACTCAGTTCCTCTCTAATATCAAGTGTCAATCACCTCTGTAAGTACTTAGTACTCAGTTCCACTCTAATATCAAGTGTCAATCACCTCTGTAAGTACTTAGTACTCAGTTCCACTCTGATATCAAGTGTCAATCACCTCTGTAAGTACTTAGTACTCAGTTCCACTCTAATATCAAGTGTCAAACACCTCTGTAAGTACTTAGTACTCAGTTCCACTCTGATATCAAGTGTCAATCACCTCTGTAAGTACTTAGTACTCAGTTCCACTCTGATATCAAGTGTCAATCACCTCTGTAAGTACTTAGTACTCAGTTCCACTCTAATATCAAGTGTCAAACACCTCTGTAAGTACTTAGTACTCAGTTCCACTCTAATATCAAGTGTCAAACACCTCTGTAAGTACTTAGTACTCAGTTCCACTCTAATATCAAGTGTCAATCACCTCTGTAAGTACTTAGTACTCAGTTCCACTCTAATATCAAGTGTCAAACACCTCTGTAAGTACTTAGTACTCAGTTCCTCTCTAATATCAAGTGTCAAACACCTCTTTAAGTACTCAGTACTCAGTTCCACTCTAATATCAAGTGTCAAACACCTCTGTAAGTACTTAGTACTCAGTTCCACTCTAATATCAAGTGTCAAACACCTCTGTAAGTACTTAGTACTCAGTTCCACTCTGATATCAAGTGTCAATCACCTCTGTAAGTACTTAGTACTCAGTTCCACTCTAATATCAAGTGTCAATCTTTGGGCGCCCTAACAGTGGAGTACCACTAGATGGAGCCCACTTACCACTAATTTGAGTGTCACCACTTTCGAGGACTATGGATTCAAGACAAGTCTGGTGTTCCAAAACCTGATTGCTAAACACCATCTAGACCGGAGAAAATGGAACTTTCCTACACGGAAGTGAGCAAACCAGGATTCCAACCTTGCATCTCCTTCCTCACTGTGAGGGCAATATCACAACCATCCCAGACTCAGATTCATCAACATGTCTTAAAGGAGCATATGTGATAGTGTCATGTCAAGTCATCATCATATGATATGTCATATCGATGCCCCGCCCTCCAGCGTTTGACCAATCAGAAAGTCTGAGTGTGTCACATCCAGGTTGCCATCTTAGTCTGACTACTGCCACTGGTAAGGTTACTAAACATGTCAGACCTTAGTCCATCTAAAAGTTACCATTCTCAACTTAGTCATGACAAAACCAGGATTTGATGCCTTTGAAAGATGGAGACCAAATATTCTTCATCGAAAAAACAGAAGCTGAAATGAAGAATTTAATTAAAATGTATTTATTATTCTTTACAATAAAAAAAATTAATTACTTGAACATTGATTTAAATTGTCAGGAAAGAAGAGGAAGGAATTTAAAAGGTAAAAAGGTATATGTGTTTAAAAATCCTAAAATCATTTTTAAGGTTGTATTTTTTTCTCTAAAATTGTCTTTCTGAAAGTTATAAGAAGCAAAGTAAAAAAATAAATGGATTTATTTAAACAAGGAAGACCAAGTCTATAAAATATTTTCTTGGATTTTCAAATTCTATTTGAGTTTTGTCTCTCTTAGAATTAAAAATGTCAAGAAAAGCGAGACCAGCTTGCTAGTAAATAAATAACATTTAAAAAATAGAGGCAGCTCACTGGTAAGTGCTGCTATTTGAGCTATTTTTAGAACAGGCCAGCGGGCAACTCATCTGGTCCTAACGGGCGACCTGGTGTTGGTGACCCCTGATGTACAGCAACTTATGTATTTTAGTGTCAGAAGTGGATATTTTTGTGTGAAAGTGGTGGAGTAAAAGGTAGTACTGATAAAGAATGTGGATGTTGTAAGACAGGTCCTGTCGTGTTGTGAGACAGGTCCTGTCGTGTTGTAAGACAGGACCTGTCTCACAACACGACAGGACCTGTCTCACAACACGACAGGACCTGTCTCACAACACGACAGGACCTGTTTCACAACACGTCCTGTCGTGTTGTGAGACAGGTCCCGTCATGTTCCACCTTTGTCTGTCATAGGACGACCTGGAGCTTCCTTTCACCGATGATGACTTTCGAAGAAGACAAGCACACCCAAACTTCCAGGAGCACCTGGAACTGGAAAAAAAAGTGGTTAAACTTGGCAAAAGTGTAAGTGACACCTTCTCTTCTTATTGTTGTCATCTCACACATCCACCTTCTCTTCTTATTGTTGTCATCTCACACATCCACCTTCTCTTCTTATTGTTGTCACCTCACACATCCACCTTCTCTTCTTATTGTTGTCATCTCACACATCCACCTTCTCTTCTTATTGTTGTCATCTCACACATCCACCTTCTCTTCTTATTGTTGTCATCTCACACATCCACCTTCTCTTCTTATTGTTGTCATCTCACACATCCACCTTCCCTTCTTATTGTTGTCATCTCACACATCCACCTTCCCTTCTTATTGTTGTCATCTCACACATCCACCTTCTCTTCTTATTGTTGTCATCTCACACATCCACCTTCTCTTCTTATTGTTGTCATCTCACACATCCACCTTCTCTTCTTATTGTTGTCATCTCACACATCCACCTCTTCTTATTGTTGTCATCTCACACATCCACCTTCTCTTCTTATTGTTGTCATCTCACACATCCACCTTCTCTTCTTATTGTTGTCATCTCACACATCCACCTTCTCTTCTTATTGTTGTCATCTCACACATCCACCTTCTCTTCTTATTGTTGTCATCTCACACATCCACCTTCTCTTCTTATTGTTGTCATCTCACACATCCACCTTCTCTTCTTATTGTTGTCATCTCACACATCCACCTTCTCTTCTTATTGTTGTCATCTCACACATCCACCTTCTCTTCTTATTGTTGTCACCTCACACATCCACCTTCTCTTCTTATTGTTGTCATCTCACACATCCACCTTCTCTTCTTATTGTTGTCATCTCACACATCCACCTTCTCTTCTTATTGTTGTCATCTCACACATCCACCTTCTCTTCTTATTGTTGTCATCTCACACATCCACCTTCTCTTCTTATTGTTGTCATCTCACACATCCACCTTCCCTTCTTATTGTTGTCATCTCACACATCCACCTTCTCTTCTTATTGTTGTCATCTCACACATCCACCTTCCCTTCTTATTGTTGTCATCTCACACATCCACCTTCTCTTCTTATTGTTGTCATCTCACACATCCACCTTCTCTTCTTATTGTTGTCATCTCACACATCCACCTTCTCTTCTTATTGTTGTCATCTCACACATCCACCTTCTCTTCTTATTGTTGTCATCTCACACATCCACCTTCTCTTCTTATTGTTGTCATCTCACACATCCACCTTCTCTTCTTATTGTTGTCACCTCACACATCCACCTTCTCTTCTTATTGTTGTCATCTCACACATCCACCTTCTCTTCTTATTGTTGTCATCTCACACATCCACCTTCTCTTCTTATTGTTGTCATCTCACACATCCACCTTCTCTTCTTATTGTTGTCACCTCACACATCCACCTTCTCTTCTTATTGTTGTCATCTCACACATCCACCTTCTCTTCTTATTGTTGTCATCTCACACATCCACCTTCTCTTCTTATTGTTGTCATCTCACACATCCACCTTCTCTTCTTATTGTTGTCATCTCACACATCCACCTTCCCTTCTTATTGTTGTCATCTCACACATCCACCTTCCCTTCTTATTGTTGTCATCTCACACATCCACCTTCTCTTCTTATTGTTGTCATCTCACACATCCACCTTCTCTTCTTATTGTTGTCATCTCACACATCCACCTTCTCTTCTTATTGTTGTCATCTCACACATCCACCTCTTCTTATTGTTGTCATCTCACACATCCACCTTCTCTTCTTATTGTTGTCATCTCACACATCCACCTTCTCTTCTTATTGTTGTCATCTCACACATCCACCTTCTCTTCTTATTGTTGTCATCTCACACATCCACCTTCTCTTCTTATTGTTGTCATCTCACACATCCACCTTCTCTTCTTATTGTTGTCATCTCACACATCCACCTTCTCTTCTTATTGTTGTCATCTCACACATCCACCTTCTCTTCTTATTGTTGTCATCTCACACATCCACCTTCTCTTCTTATTGTTGTCACCTCACACATCCACCTTCTCTTCTTATTGTTGTCATCTCACACATCCACCTTCTCTTCTTATTGTTGTCATCTCACACATCCACCTTCTCTTCTTATTGTTGTCATCTCACACATCCACCTTCTCTTCTTATTGTTGTCATCTCACACATCCACCTTCTCTTCTTATTGTTGTCATCTCACACATCCACCTTCCTTCTTATTGTTGTCATCTCACACATCCACCTTCTCTTCTTATTGTTGTCATCTCACACATCCACCTTCCCTTCTTATTGTTGTCATCTCACACATCCACCTTCTCTTCTTATTGTTGTCATCTCACACATCCACCTTCTCTTCTTATTGTTGTCATCTCACACATCCACCTTCTCTTCTTATTGTTGTCATCTCACACATCCACCTTCTCTTCTTATTGTTGTCATCTCACACATCCACCTTCTCTTCTTATTGTTGTCATCTCACACATCCACCTTCTCTTCTTATTGTTGTCACCTCACACATCCACCTTCTCTTCTTATTGTTGTCATCTCACACATCCACCTTCTCTTCTTATTGTTGTCATCTCACACATCCACCTTCTCTTCTTATTGTTGTCATCTCACACATCCACCTTCTCTTCTTATTGTTGTCATCTCACACATCCACCTTCCCTTCTTATTGTTGTCATCTCACACATCCACCTTCTCTTCTTATTGTTGTCATCTCACACATCCACCTTCTCTTCTTATTGTTGTCATCTCACACATCCACCTTCTCTTCTTATTGTTGTCATCTCACACATCCACCTTCCCTTCTTATTGTTGTCATCTCACACATCCACCTTCCCTTCTTATTGTTGTCATCTCACACATCCACCTTCTCTTCTTATTGTTGTCATCTCACACATCCACCTTCTCTTCTTATTGTTGTCATCTCACACATCCACCTTCCCTTCTTATTGTTGTCATCTCACACATCCACCTTCCCTTCTTATTGTTGTCATCTCACACATCCACCTTCCCTTCTTATTGTTGTCATCTCACACATCCACCTTCTCTTCTTATTGTTGTCATCTCACACATCCACCTTCCCTTCTTATTGTTGTCATCTCACACATCCACCTTCCCTTCTTATTGTTGTCATCTCACACATCCACCTTCTCTTCTTATTGTTGTCATCTCACACATCCACCTTCCCTTCTTATTGTTGTCATCTCACACATCCACCTTCCCTTCTTATTGTTGTCATCTCACACATCCACCTTCCCTTCTTATTGTTGTCATCTCACACATCCACCTTCTCTTCTTATTGTTGTCATCTCACACATCCACCTTCTCTTCTTATTGTTGTCACCTCACACATCCACCTTCTCTTCTTATTGTTGTCATCTCACACATCCACCTTCTCTTCTTATTGTTGTCATCTCACACATCCACCTTCTCTTCTTATTGTTGTCATCTCACACATCCACCTTCTCTTCTTATTGTTGTCATCTCACACATCCACCTTCTCTTCTTATTGTTGTCATCTCACACATCCACCTTCCCTTCTTATTGTTGTCATCTCACACATCCACCTTCTCTTCTTATTGTTGTCATCTCACACATCCACCTTCCCTTCTTATTGTTGTCATCTCACACATCCACCTTCTCTTCTTATTGTTGTCATCTCACACATCCACCTTCTCTTCTTATTGTTGTCATCTCACACATCCACCTTCTCTTCTTATTGTTGTCATCTCACACATCCACCTTCTCTTCTTATTGTTGTCATCTCACACATCCACCTTCTCTTCTTATTGTTGTCATCTCACACATCCACCTTCTCTTCTTATTGTTGTCACCTCACACATCCACCTTCTCTTCTTATTGTTGTCATCTCACACATCCACCTTCTCTTCTTATTGTTGTCATCTCACACATCCACCTTCTCTTCTTATTGTTGTCATCTCACACATCCACCTTCTCTTCTTATTGTTGTCATCTCACACATCCACCTTCTCTTCTTATTGTTGTCATCTCACACATCCACCTTCCCTTCTTATTGTTGTCATCTCACACATCCACCTTCCCTTCTTATTGTTGTCATCTCACACATCCACCTTCTCTTCTTATTGTTGTCATCTCACACATCCACCTTCTCTTCTTATTGTTGTCATCTCACACATCCACCTTCCCTTCTTATTGTTGTCATCTCACACATCCACCTTCCCTTCTTATTGTTGTCATCTCACACATCCACCTTCCCTTCTTATTGTTGTCATCTCACACATCCACCTTCTCTTCTTATTGTTGTCATCTCACACATCCACCTTCCCTTCTTATTGTTGTCATCTCACACATCCACCTTCCCTTCTTATTGTTGTCATCTCACACATCCACCTTCTCTTCTTATTGTTGTCATCTCACACATCCACCTTCCCTTCTTATTGTTGTCATCTCACACATCCACCTTCCCTTCTTATTGTTGTCATCTCACACATCCACCTTCCCTTCTTATTGTTGTCATCTCACACATCCACCTTCTCTTCTTATTGTTGTCATCTCACACATCCACCTTCTCTTCTTATTGTTGTCATCTCACACATCCACCTTCTCTTCTTATTGTTGTCATCTCACACATCCACCTTCCCTTCTTATTGTTGTCATCTCACACATCTACCTTCCCTTCTTATTGTTGTCATCTCACACATCCACCTTCCCTTCTTATTGTTGTCATCTCACACATCCACCTTCCCTTCTTATTGTTGTCATCTCACACATCCACCTTCTCTTCTTATTGTTGTCATCTCACACATCCACCTTCCCTTCTTATTGTTGTCATCTCACACATCCACCTTCCTTGTTATTGTTGTCATCTCACACATCCACCTTCCCTTCTTATTGTTGTCATCTCACACATCCACCTTCCCTTCTTATTGTTGTCATCTCACACATCCACCTTCTCTTCTTATTGTTGTCATCTCACACATCCACCTTCCCTTCTTATTGTTGTCATCTCACACATCCACCTTCCCTTCTTATTGTTGTCATCTCACACATCCACCTTCCCTTCTTATTGTTGTCATCTCACACATCCACCTTCTCTTCTTATTGTTGTCATCTCACACATCCACCTTCTCTTCTTATTGTTGTCATCTCACACATCCACCTTCTCTTCTTATTGTTGTCATCTCACACATCCACCTTCCCTTCTTATTGTTGTCATCTCACACATCCACCTTCCCTTCTTATTGTTGTCATCTCACACATCCACCTTCCCTTCTTATTGATGTCATCTCACACATCCACCTTCCTTGTTATTGTTGTAGAAGAATGTGGAGCACATAATCCTAGACAGCCTGACCTTCATGCTGTTATACACTCTGCATGTTTGTGAGCAGCACAATCATCCAACTAATGAGAGCATGAATCGTCTGACAGTGGACTTTGCTTTCAGGACAGAAGAATGTTTGCCACGTATGTTGTGGCCTCCGGACTTCAGTACGGAATGGGAGAGCAGGTCTTCCATTTCTTCTTCAAGGTGAGACTTTGCAATCATGACTTTTTCCTCTTCCATCTTCTTCTTGGAATCCTTCAAAATACCATTTTTATTTTGCAAAGTCCTGCCAGAAGCACTTATTTATTTCAGTCAATTCTATTCAACTTCAGGCTGTTGTTGTTCATTAAGTACACTCAACACTCCATCCACACTTGGCTTGGTAAAGCAGAGACATGGAGTACACTCAACACTCCATCCACACTTGACTTGGTAAAGCAGAGACATGAAGTACACTCAACACTCCATCCACACTTGGCTTGGTAAAGCAGAGACATGATGTACACTCAACACTCCATCCACACTTGACTTGGTAAAGCAGAGACATGATGTACACTCAACACTCCATCCACACTTGGCTTGGTAAAGCAGAGACATGAAGTACACTCAACACTCCATCCACACTTGACTTGGTAAAGCAGAGACATGATGTACACTCAACACTCCATCCACACTTGGCTTGGTAAAGCAGAGACATGAAGTACACTCAACACTCCATCCACACTTGGCTTGGTAAAGCAGAGACATGAAGTACACTCAACACTCCATCCACACTTGGCTTGGTAAAGCAGAGACATGAAGTACACTCAACACTCCATCCACACTTGGCTTGGTAAAGCAGAGACATGATGTACACTCAACACTCCATCCACACTTGGCTTGGTAAAGCAGAGACATGAAGTACACTCAACATTCTATCCACACTTGGCTTGGTAAAGCAGAGACAAGACGTTAGGAATGGTCATGACTCCTACCTGTTTGCACAGGTCAGTGTAGTACGTACACAAAGACCTGTAATAGGTTATTACTCTTATTGCTGGTCCGTCTTATGGAATTTATAACAAGAAGACAACCGTTAGCTTCATAGTTTAGCCTGGAAGTAGTAATAATAACAGCAACTCAGACAACATCATACATCATTGCAGCAAATAGTCAGCATCCTTGAAGCAAATAGTCAGCATAATACATCATTGCAGCAAATAGTCAATATCATTCATCATTGCAGCAAATAGTCTACATCATTGCAGCAAATAGTCAACATCCTTGAAGCAAATAGTCAGCATAATACATCATTGTAGCAAATAGTCAACATCATTCATCATTGCAGCAAATAGTCTACATCATTGCAGCACAGTCAACATCATACATCATTGCAGCAAATAGTCAACATAATACATCATTGCAGCAAATAGTCAACATCATACATCATTGCAGCAAACAGTCAGCATCATACATCATTGCAGCAAACAGTCAACATCATACATCATTGCAGCAAACAGTCAACATCATACATCATTGCAGCAAACAGTCAGCATCATACATCATTGCAGCAAACAGTCAACATCATACATCATTGCAGCAAACAGTCAACATCATACATCATTGCAGCAAACAGTCAACATCATACATCATTGCAGCAAACAGTCAACATCATACATCATTGCAGCAAACAGTCAACATCATACATCATTACAGCAAACAGTCAACATCATACATCATTGCAGCAAATAGTCAACATCATACATCATTGCAGCAAACAGTCAACATCATACATCATTGCAGCAAACAGTCAACATCATACAACATTACAGCAAACAGTCAACATCATACATCATTGCAGCAAACAGTCAACATCATACATCATTGCAGCAAACAGTCAACATCATACATCATTGCAGCAAACAGTCAACATCATACATCATTGCAGCAAACAGTCAACATCATACATCATTGCAGCAAACAGTCAACATCATACATCATTACAGCAAACAGTCAACATCATACATCATTGCAGCAAATAGTCAACATCATACATCATTGCAGCAAACAGTCAACATCATACATCATTGCAGCAAACAGTCAACATCATACAACATTACAGCAAACAGTCAACATCATACATCATTGCAGCAAACAGTCAACATCATACATCATTGCAGCAAACAGTCAACATCATACATCATTGCAGCAAATAGTCAACATCATACATCATTGCAGCAAATAGTCAGCATCGTACATCATTGCAGCAAATAGTCAACATCGTACATCATTGCAGCAAATAGTCAACATCATACATCATTGCAGCAAACAATCAGCATCATACATCATTGCAGCAAACAGTCAACATCATACATCATTGCAGCAAATAGTCAGCATCATACATCATTGCAGCAAATAGTCAACATCATACATCATTGCAGCAAACAATCAGCATCATACATCATTGCAGCAAACAGTCAACATCATACATCATTGCAGCAAATAGTCAGCATCATACATCATTGCAGCAAATAGTCAACATCATACATCATTGCAGCAAATAGTCAGCATCATACATCATTGCAGCAAATAGTCAGCATCATACATCATTGCAGCAAATAGTCAGCATCATACATCATTGCAGCAAATAGTCAACATCATACATCATTGCAGCAAATAGTCAACATCATACATCATTGCAGCAAACAGTCAACATCATACATCATTGCAGCAAACAATCAACATCATACATCATTGCAGCAAACAGTCAACATCATACATCATTGCAGCAAACAATCAACATCATACAGCATTGCAGCAAACAGTCAACATCATACATCATTGCAGCAAACAATCAACATCATACATCATTGCAGCAAACAGTCAACATCATACATCATTGCAGCAAACAGTCAACATCATACAGCATTGCAGCAAACAGTCAACATCATACATCATTGCAGCAAATAGTCAACATCATACATCATTGCAGCAAACAGTCAACATCATACATCATTGCAGCAAACAGTCAGCATCATACATCATTGCAGCAAACAATCAACATCAAACATCATTGCAGCAAATTGTTCCAAAATGGATTACATTCATTTCTGTTCTCAACATTCTACACACAATACTCCTTAATGACAAGGATTGTTTTAATATATATATTTTTAACATTTTGCAACGCTATTAAAACAAAAACAAATCACATGTACATAAGTATTTGCTCAATGATGCACCTTTGGCAGGAATTACAGCCTCAAGTCTTAATGAATGTCACACATACCTGTGGGCAGTTTCAACCTTTCCTCTCTGCAGCAGCGTGTCACGCTCCATCAAGTTAGATGGGAAGTGCTGGTTTTCATCCAGGATGTTTCTGTACATTGCTGCATTCATCTTTCCCTCCATCATGACTAGTCTCCCAGTTCCCGGCGCTGACAACCACCCCCCCAGCATGACTATGTTTGACTGACAGTCCACCCCCCCCAGCATGACTATGTTTGACTGACAGTCCACCCCCCCCCAGCATGACTATGTTTGACTGACAGTCCACCCCCCCCCAGCATGACTATGTTTGACTGACAGTTCCCCCCCCCAGCATGACTATGTTTGACTGACAGTCCACCCCCCCCCAGCATGACTATGTTTGACTGACAGTCCCCCCCCAGCATGACTATGTTTGACTGACAGTCCCCCCCCCCAGCATGACTATGTTTGACTGACAGTCCACCCCCCCCCAGCATGACTATGTTTGACTGACAGTCCACCCCCCCCCAGCATGACTATGTTTGACTGACAGTCCCCCCCCCCAGCATGACTATGTTTGACTGACAGTCCACCCCCCCCCAGCATGACTATGTTTGACTGACAGTCCCCCCCCCCAGCATGACTATGTTTGACTGACAGTCCCCCCCCAGCATGACTATGTTTGACTGACAGTCCCCCCCCCCAGCATGACTATGTTTGACTGACAGTCCACCCCCCCCCAGCATGACTATGTTTGACTGACAGTCCCCCCCCCCAGCATGACTATGTTTGA